>NW_015438394.1:36621-72964 GCF_001293395.1 Leptomonas pyrrhocoris | reverse complement strand
GTTCTCTCTCTCTCTCTCTCTCTCTCTCTATATATATATATATATATATATACATGCATTTTTATGTCTCTCTCTGTGTGTGTGTGTGAGTGAAGTGCAGACGCGTTTGTTCACTGTAGGCAACTATCATCGAAATCGAGGAAGAAAGAAAACAAGGAAACAAGCATAACGATGAGGGCGGAAATGCTTGAATTCAATGTCCGCATGCCGGCGGAGAAGTAGGGAGCGGAGGAGAACGTAGCTATGGCTACTTTTGCCGAGTACCCTTTGTGGTCGAAAACGGATGGAAGGGAGAGTGGGGGAGGGGGGTAAGTGGCCCTTTTCACGTGTGTCGACGGAGGTCACATCGTGACCTGTCGATTCGTCGCTGGAAGGCGACTGCAGTCTACCAAACTTCTGCTTCTGTTTTGCAGAAGAACGCACCAGCAGCGTTACCCTACTTCTTGTTGTCTCATTCATCTCCTCTCTTTTCTTCTATCGCGTGCACCAATCACCGTGCTGCCGCCTCCTTCTTTTTGCGACCGTCACGGCCTCCTCCGTTTTGCGTGTGTTCGTACGGGAGTGCACAAAAAATTTCGCTCTCGTCTTCTCTCACTCGCTCCTGTTTTACGCCGCTCCCTCTGCAGCGGTGCTGCGAGCTGACTTCTCTCGTCAACGCGTCCACAGGCTTTATGCGAGGCCGCGGGCGTTCTTCTGGAGGTCGCGGTGCTGCGCGCGGCGGCCGCGGTGGCCGCGGTGGCCGAGGGGCTCGACCCACCCATTCCACACGAACTCCTGCTGTTGCCGCTGCCGCCGCCCCCGCTGCTGATGAACTCGTCGAGGACACGACATCGTTTTTTAGCGGACTCACAGGAGCACGGGCGCGCAGCAGCGCCGCATCAAGTTCCGTCGCCGCCCCTGCCGCCGCTAGTGTTCTTTCTTCCGCCCTGCCGGCAGACAAGGACGAGTCCGCCGCACTGCGACGACATCCCGCCGCGACGGCCGTCGAAGGCAGCGAGCAGACGCAGGAGAAGGTGATGTGGTTGGAGCTGGGGCTGTGCAAGGCGCTCGTGCGGGCCGTCTCGCACCTCGGCTACATCGCCCCGACACCGGTGCAGGCGGAGGCGATACCTGCCGTGCTGCGCGGCGTAGACGTGTGTGCGCGGGCCGTCACCGGCTCCGGCAAAACCGCCGCCTTTCTGTTGCCGCTCGCGCATTTGCTGCTGACGCGGCCCCCGCAAAAGGCGACGGTGATGAACAGCCACCGCCGCTTTATTCGGGCCGTCGTCCTGCTGCCGACGCGGGAGCTGGGTGTGCAGTGCAAAGAAATGCTCGGCCAGCTGCTACAGTTCACGACGGGCCTCACCCTCGCTCTGGCCATTGGCGGTGTGGCACCGGCGGCGCAGGAGGCCGCGCTGGACGCCGTGCCGGACATTCTAATCGCCACGCCCGGCCGCCTGGTCGACTACATCCACAACTACAAGGGCGGCGCTGGGCTGGACCTGACCGGGGTGGAGGTGGTGGTCTTTGATGAATGCGACAAGATGCTCACGGTGACGCTGCAGGATCAAGTCTTGGATGTGCTGGAGCACGTGCCGGAGGAGACGCGACAGGTATTGATGTTCTCCGCGACCATGACGGAGGAGGTGGATGCGTTTGCAAAGGAACACCTCTTCAAGCCGGTGAACATCGACGTCGGCCACGTCGCCCTGCAGTCACAGCTGCGGCAGCAATTCGTGCGCGTCCGCACCACCGCCCCCGCAGCGAAGACGGCCGACGGCGACGACGGCACCGACGGCTCTGCGGCGGTGACCGGAAAGGACGGAGAGACGCCGCGCGAGAAGCGACTGCGTGCGAAGCGACGTCGCGAGGCGGCCCGCGGCGAGCGCGACGACGGCGGCGACGGCGGCGAGGCGGCGCACCGGGCTGAAGACGAGGAGGAGCACATCGCCAAAGCCAAGACGCGCTACGTCGTGGTGCTGTGCCAAAACTTCCTGAAGGACAAGACCATCATCTTCTGCCGCTACCGCACCACCGCGCACCGCCTCGCGCTCGTCTTCAACGCGCTCGGGCTGCCAGCGGCGGAGATCCAAGGCAACCAGCTGCAGGAGGAGCGCTTCAACGCATTGGAGAAGTTCGCGCGCGATGCGGTGCGCTACCTCATCACCACCGATGTGGCCTCGCGCGGGCTCGATATCGAGGGCGTTGCGACGGTGCTGAACTATGACCTGCCCCCCACGCTGACGGCGTACATCCACCGCGTCGGGCGCACCGCACGCATCGGCCAAACCGGTACCGCCGTCTCCCTCGTGCACGAGGTGGAGGACGCGGACATCATGCGGAAGATTCTCTCCGTCAGCGGCGCCGTGAACGGCCACCAGGTGGCCACCGTGAAGCGCCGCGACGTGCCGGATGCGCTACTGGCCAAGGCAGCGAGGGATGTGGATGCGATATTCCCAGACATCCGCGCGCAGCTTGCGGCGGAGCAGCTGGAGGAGAAGATCGCGCAGGCGGAAAAGCGCTACGGCGCTACCGGCGACGGCTTCCTCAGCGAAGTCACCACGAAGGCGAAACGAGAGTGGTGTCTCAGCCGCGAGGAGCGCCGGAAGCGGGAGGCGGAGGCGCGCCGCCTCTACGAGAAGGAGGCGGAGGTGACGATCAACCACTTCCAGAACGCGCTGTCGAACCTCGAGCGCGAGGAGTCGGACATTCTGCACCGTCAGAAGAAAATACGCCGCGTGGAGCGGGAGAAGAAGGCGCGGGAGACGGAGAAGGTCAAGGCACGCGCGCGGGAGCTGCGCAAGAAGGGCGAGAAGAAGGTTCAGGCGGGTGTGGTGAAGAAGCTGAAGCAGCGGAAGATCCGCACGGCGGCGAAGGAGCGACGGGCGGCGTCGCGTGCGGAGAAGGGCGTCGCACCGTACAAGCATGGCAACGGCAAGCCGCGCCACAAGAAGTCGCGCCACATGAAACGGGTTAAGAAGCACTAACTGGAGGTGTCGGCCCGCTGTTGCTGTGTTCACCTGCATCTTTGCCGGCGCGCTCGGCGCGAGCGAGAAGAGAGCACCGCCGTGGGGTCGATGCGGCGGAGTGCGCGGTTACGTCGATGCACGTTTGTGGTGGCTTTTGGTAGACGTCTGGAGGTGTATTTTTTTCCCTTTCAACTAGTCTCCTTTAACTGTTCCTTAAAGCGCGCTTAACACCGTAATTTGTTTTCAAAATAGAAGGAGAGAATAAACCAACGCTCGTGTATATTCCCACGGTTCTCGTGAAGTGGTAGGGCCGCAGCTCTCCGAGAAGTCTTTGTTCCGCTTCTAACAGTTCGCAGCTACTGTTGAGGACACGTGAGTGGCGTACGGCGGAGGCGAAGGGCGACACCGCCACATTGCAGTTGAAGCACCTTGTCCACCATGCAGCCCTCTCGTCTCGCAGATTGCGGGCAGGGTCAAGGACTTTACTGTGGAGAAGAGGAAGCTGACGCTCTTGTCGCCACATCGCTTGCTATGATGCAATGGACCGTGCATGCAGCCATCGCATTCGCTCTAAGACTGATGAAAGAGAAAACACCCGTGCCTCCTACTTCTTTCTTGGCTTTTCATGGCTACATTGCTTTCACCATGCTCAAAGAAATAAAGTTAGAGCATAGAAATACCGCTGCCACGGCGCGTTGCGAACTGGCACACGAACACACTCCTCCTTTAGAGACGCACAACAGATTCTACACCCACGTAAACCACGTGCCATACACTTTTGCCTTGTTCCCCTCTCACTGACGCGACCGTTTTTCTTGACTTTGTTTTTCTCTCTTTCACCTCAGCTTGCTCAGCAGCCGTCGTTGTCAAATTGACGAAGGTTTCCGTCACTCTCTCTTTCTGTATTGTTAGAAGATTCGCGTACAACGTTGATATCGGCCCTGCAGCTGCGTCGTCACCGTTGCGTCCATCGGTGTTTGCAGCGCGTCGTCTTCTCTAGCAGCCAACGCCCTTTCCTCCAGGATAAGAGGAAGAATTGCGCCGCGGAAAAATCTGGCTTTGTTCACGTGCCGCTCTTTTGCTGGACAGCTCCTTTCGCGTCTTAGCGGCACAGAAACACGGGGCTCCTTCCAGCACATACGCTTTCTCACTCTCTGCTCTCTCTTCCTAGCGGCATGGCCTCCACAACGAGGACGGAGAACGACAATTTAGTGTCTGTGTTCGCGGGCGGCTTCGCTGGTGTGTGCTCGACGTGCGTCACGAACCCTCTTGATACCATTCGCGTCCGCCTCTCCTCGGGACGTGCGGCCACCGGCAAGACCCACAAGAGCTTATGGATCACTGCGAAGGAGCTTTTCAATGAGGGCCTGCTGCACGCGTTTAGTCGCGGCCTGGGCGCCAACATTATGGCCTCCATGCCGTCCAACGCGATTTACCTGCCCACCTACCGCTTTCTGAAGAACGAGCTGACGGACATGGGCGTCAATGAACAGGCCCGTCCGCTGCTCTGCGCCTTCGGTGCGGTGACGGCCACCAACGTGGCGCTCTCCCCCTTATTTCTGGTGCGAACCCGCGTGCAGGTGGACGACCGACTCACCATTCGGCAGGTGTTCACCGACGTGATGCGGCGGGACGGGGTCCGCGGGTTTTACCGCGGCACCGTGACGAACGTCGCCGGGCGATTTGTGGAAGAAGGCTGCTTTTGGACGGTGTACGAGCTGCTGAAGCGGGTGACGCACGAGGGCAACTTTGGTGATCGCGGCTTCTGGTGGACCTCCGCGGCGATGGTCTCGCTGACGATGATCGCGAAGCTGGCCGCCGTCAGCATCGCCTACCCGTACAACGTCGTCATGAACCACCTACGCACGGTGAACAAGGCGACTGGCAGGCATGACTACGTGCGGGTGCTGCCGACCATGCGCCACATCTATCGTGCCGACGGCCTTCTTGGGTTCTACAAGGGACTCGCGCCGCAGATACTGCGCAGTGTGGTGAGTAAGGCGACGCAGATCTACTCCTTCGAGCTCTTCCTGTTTACCTACGCGGAGATGTACCATCGCAAGCCCCTTCCAGTCCCCGCGGCGGCGATCATCGATGCTGCGGCAGAGCGTGAGTTGGAGACGGTTAAGTGAAAAGGAATGAAGAAGCGCTCCAAGACATCGGCGCCGCCAGTGCGCTCTCTCGGCAGATTGCAAGGAGACGGCGAGCGGCAGTGCACGTCAGCAATTTTTTTTTTCTTCAGCTCTCCCAATGGCAAGAGGTGCCGTCACACAAGAAATAGTTGCGTTTTAAACCCTTCTTTTGGCGCCATTTGTCTGTCGGTGTGAAGACGGAGGGGGACGACACCGATGCTCTCCAAGTCGAAACAGCAGTAAAGAGGCACCCGCACTACGGTCACCTGAGCTGCGTCGGCGAGTTGTGCTGAGCAGCAAATCCTCACCACGGAGGTGAGTCTTTCCTAAATTCCGCTGTCTTCATCTAAGGTAGGTCTGTGTAAAGCAATAGTTTATGCGTGTGTGCGTGTGTGTGCTGCGCGTTGCCCGTTTTTCTTCGGCGTGGCGACTGCGGTGTGGTTGTTGTTGAACGCTGCCCGGTATTATTGTTTCTGCGCTTATAATAGAAGTTAACGAACTCGCTTTCGATGCTTTTCCATAGAGCAGCGATAAGGTCACGCGCTTTTGTGTCTCGCGGTTTCCGTTTACGTTGCCAGTCAGATAGTCGAAGGGGCTGTACTCACGCTGCGATGCTTGATATTTCCCTTGCGACGGTGCGGCGCCGTCTCGGGCCCATGCACATCGGCAGCCATCGCACGCCTCGGCCCACGGCGCACTAAGGAACAACGAAGCTTTTTTCATCTTTCTCTCTTGTGCGTAACAGCGTTTGCGCGTCGGCGCGGATGCGTCCCTCGTCAACGCAGCAGCAAAGCGCCAGCACAACATCATATGTGGATTGTCATCAACACTGTTGAGGTCTAGGGGATTGTGTTGGTGAGCGTTGGTGGCAGAAGGAGAAACGTACGTGCTTGGCGGCCGAATAAAAAAACATAGAGGAAGTGTGCTGTGATCGTTGCGCAGCGTGCACCCGCCTGTTGCACGCAGCGCGCGTGTTTCTCTGTGTACCCTTTTACGTTTAATTCTAGTTTATTATTTTGAGTTAGAGCGAGGGAGGCGGAGTCGCTCACCTTCCTATGCCGATGCGCCGCCTGAAACCCTACTTTGTGCTCTCCTCTCTCTCTTCTCGCTTTCTGTCATTTTTTGTTTTCCTTCCACACACGCGATGCGCTGCGGCGCTGAAAAGTCATTTTACGCCGCCGTGCCCAAAGCGGTCTCGGTCGCCGTCGCGTAGCGCACCTCCGCTGAAGAGACTCGTCGCAGCACTTCCCGCCTACTGGCGTCCGCCCAACGCTCTTTGATAAAGGAGACCGCACAACACAGACGCAACAACCTCAAAACTACTTGTGGGAACAATGAAGGCATCCGGCGCGGCTGCGGCCGCTCGTGGAAGGCCGTCCCCCGCAGCAGCCGATCCCGCACCCGCTAAATGCCTTCCTTCCATCCCTTTAATGCAGTTTGGCGACTCCCTTTACAAGTGCTTTGCGCGGCAGCACGAGGACGCAGAGGCGAAGATGCCCTTGACGCGCTACGCGGATTACTTACATCACTTCGGCTTCAGCGTCGAGCGCGAGAGCTGCACCCGCGGTGCAGCGGACGTGAGCAGCGGCGGAGGCAGCAAAACATCGTTTCCCAACACCACGCCGCTTCAGCCGTCGCTTGCAAGCGGACACCTCATCAACTACGGCAGCGAGGACTCCTCCGCCCTGTCCGATACCGCTGACTGGGGCATCAGCGAAGAGACCAAGAAGGAGGCCGATCAACGATGCGAGGACGTCGGCGCCATCAGCGGCGTGTCGGACTGGGAGGCCGTGGCGAAGGAGCTGACGGCGCCGTACAACAGCGTTACGTGGCGACAGACCACAACGCAGTGCATCATTAAGAAAGCCCGCTGCGTCTACGCGTGGCTGTGCGCGCACGTCGCGCTGCAGCTGCGACTGTTCGAGGAGACAGCCGGAGAGGCGGACGGTGCACCCGCGGCGACGGCGACGAAGCCGCAGCGCAGCGTATCGGCCGGCAAAAAAGGAAACCGTCTGTCAAAGAAGGAGAAGGAGGCGGCAGCGGCGGTGGCCGCAGCAGCCGCGCTGGAGCCACCGAAGCCGGTGGATCCACTGGTGCAGGCCATGGCGGCACGTCGTGCTACGCCTCTGCTCCTCGCCCAGCTGTACGCCAGCATGCTCGGCGCCGTTGGTGTGAAGTGTGAAGTGGTGGTGGGGCGGCTGAAGGGTGTCGCGCCGGGTGAGGCCGTCGAGTGGGCGTGGAACGTACTGCGCATTGATGGGCGAGCCTACCTGGTGGATGCCGCTGCTGCACTGTCCGATGGCGTGCTTCGCAGCTCGCCTGCGCCGTCTCCAGTCCCTGCCGCGGACACCGCAGTGCTCGCCACACCGTCTCACACCGCTGCTGGCGGGGGTGCCGCCCCTGCGACCGCCGCCCCCGGTGCGCCACCGAAGGACACGTCAGGAGGGGACGACGGAGGAGGAGACGCGACCGCCGGCTGGGGCGTTCCGCGGCTGCTGTCGACGACGCCGGCGGAGCTGCGGCGCGACTTCTTCTTCTTCACGCACCCCTGCCTCTTTCTCTCGTCTCACCTCCCCAACGACGCCGCCAAGTCGCTCGTTGCGACGCCGACACGGGCGGTGCACTGGGTAATCCAGCCGTGTGTGACGCCCGCCTTTTATCACTACGGCCTGCAGCTGCTCTCCCACCCTTCGCACGCCGCCATCTCCGTCGGCAGCACGCCCACGTACATCTCGCTGACAAACAAAGCACCTGGTAAGACGGAGCTGTGCTGTGTGCTCTTCTCTGGCACCCTGCAGGCGCTCTCCGAGGATGTCTCGTCCAACACACCGCTGGCCCCTGGCTGGGTGTGGCACCAGCGGGTGGACACGACGAACACCGAGACGTTCACGCTGACGGTGCCGCAGGCCGGCTACTACGTGGTCGTCATCGGAGCGCGGTCCATCCGTGCCGACCCCTACAGTGCGGCCATCGTCTCTCCCGCTGCGTCGACCTTCACGGCGGTGGTGTCGTATGAAGTCCGCGTCGGCTTCACGTCGAGCAACGTACCGGTCCTGCCGCGGCAGTACTTGTCACCGGGTATCTGCCGGCTGATGAAGCCTCTCTGCGCGCAGGTCACGCCTGGCCCCCAAAGGTTTAGTGTCATGCCATCCTGCAGCAACGTGCTTGCCGTGGCAGTCGTGCGGAGAGTTGCGCTGCAGGGAACAGCCACAGCATCCGTATCGACATCCACGGACCCCTCCTCAAACCCCGCCCACCATGGCCATACTCGCTCCCTCGTCTCTTTTCTTACCTTTCAGATGAAAATGGCTGCTTTTGAAGGCGTGGCCGAGGTAAAAGCTGGCGACATAATCGAGCTGTGGGTCCTCTACGGGGCACCGGATCGCAACGGGCAGCAGCTCACGCAGCGCGTCGGGGCCCTGCAGACGAACGCCGCCCGGGCGCCGGCCGCCGTGGAGGTGAAGACGGCGGACAGGCGGAAGAAGAAGGCCGCGGCGACCGAGCAGCAGCAGGTGGACATGGCGCAGGTGGCCCGCCTCGAGCACGCTCTGCGCCGAGGGGAGCTCTTCCAGCTCCTTGTGGGCGGCATCGAGGTGAAGCACTTTATCTCGCCGGATGTGGTGGCCGTCATACAGCCGCAGCCCACCGTGGAGCAGGAGCAGGCGGCGACCTTGCGACGATTGGCCGGCGTCACGGAGGCGCTCCTGAGTGAAGCCGGCAGCACGGCGCAGTACCAGGCGAACCCCGTTGGATCGTACTTTGAAGGGGTGGCCACTGCCGCCGCGACGCGCTGATGGGCCAAAGGGCACGGAGGGCGTGGGGCCGCAGGGGCTGCTGCGCACACGCGTGCGTTGCCACCCAGCCTCGCAAGAGGATCGGCAGCTCTTTTGGTGCCTTTGCTTTTTTTTTTTTTCAAGCCCCGCTCGCTGCGGGGCCTTCGATGTACGTTAGATGATTTGCACTCAAGTTTAGACGAAAGACAGAAGAAAACAAGCAAAGGGAGTGCGTCTGACACTCCATCGGCGCAACGGCAGGTGGGCCCTTTCGGTGCTCCACCATGGGGGCTTGTGTGAATAAGTCCGACGGAGCGGGATGTGGCCAACGGACAACACGTGCAGCTGGCTTGCACAACGCAAATATCGTGTGCGGCTGTTCCGTCTCTCGTTTTCACTTTGCCGTCAGGTTGTCGGCTGAGAGTGCCGGTGTGCGACCAATGCAACCTCTTCGCTGCCTTGGCTGCTGTTCACGCATCTCGCCCTCGTCGTCTTCATACCCCCTCCTCTCCCTCCCCTCCTCCTCCACGCTGTCCCCGTGGCCCAACACACCCGGGCAATGATGAAGCGGAAAAAGAACTTTTCGTTTTACACGACGCAACTCGAGCAGCTACACGGCTGTATTTCCTGTCTACGCTACGCTTGCGTCTCACGCCGTAGTGGTAGTTGACGCATACAGCAGGAGAAGAGAAAGCCCCCAACGCATTCTTCTTGGCTTGCTGTGCTGCTAAGTGTGGGAGAAATTGCCTTGGTGTCTGAGCGATCAGGCGATGCTATCGTGTGCGGTGGTTGGGTGCGGCCCGGCGGGCATGGCGGCGTGTACGGCGCTGCGCCAGAGTGGTCTCTTAGTCACCTGCTTCGACATCGCCCCTGCACCGGGCGGTATTTGGAGCAGCAACGCACGCGACGTCTTCTCCAGCCGCGGCGCCGTCTCCCCCATTTATCCGTCGATGCGCTGCGTCCTGCCGAAGGAGCTGATGTGCTTCAGCGACGTGCACTTCGACTTCACCGTGCCGCAGTTCCCCCATCACACGGCGGTGCAGCACTACATGCTGCAGTGCGCCTCTCAGAAGGGCGTGCGCGGGCTTACCCGCTTCAACACGAAGGTCGAATCGGCGCGCTTCGATCCGGTCGACCGGCTGTGGAAAATTATTTCGGTCAACGTGCTGAATGGCGATGTGATGGAGTGGGCCTTTGACAAGGTCTGCGTGTGCACCGGGCAGACGCAGGAGGTGCGCTTCCCCGCCGGCCTGCGGGAGACTCTGGAGAGCTACGTGCGGGAGGGCGGGGAGGTGCACCACGCCGCACACGTGAAGGACTTCCGCTCCTTCCGCGGCAAACGCGTCGTCGTCGTCGGCGATGGCGTCTCCGCCTACGACTACTGCATGGAGCTGAAGCGCATGGGAGCAACGGTGACGCACAGCACGATGATGCGGGGCGATGCCGCAGCCACTGCTGTGGAGGCGGAGGGCGGTGGCTCCGATCGCGGCGGTCCGTCCTTGACATCGTCGCTGTGGAAGGATGCCGCCCCTCAAACGGATGCGAGGAGGGCAAAAGAGGTGTCCGATGTGCGCGTGGCGACAGACGCAGCGACGCGCCTCGCAACTTTCATGGCTCGCCTGCCGTGGTTGCGCAACGACGTGCACGCAGCGAACGATGCGGTGCGCAAGTGGCTGCGGTACCGCAACACGCGTTTGGAGTCCATCCCGACCGTTGGCCTCCCGATGGGGAGTGAGGGGCGGGGCATTCGCTTCCACGACGACCCGTCGCGAAGACAGAGTACGGAGGAAGTGGTGGCGGAGGCGAAGGCACGCGCCCAGCTCCGCAGTGGCCGGTCTTTTCCGTCCCCTTCTTCTGCTGCCCCTTCCGGTACTTTTATGGATCAGGTGGACGCCGTCATCTGCGCAACGGGCTACACGCGGCGCTATCCGTTTCTGCACCCGGACATCCGCCGCGTGCTGGAGGCGGAAGGCCAGCCGCTGCTGACGTCCTCCGATCCCGCCGATACGGCGGCGGAGACGAGCAGCAGAGGCGCCGCTGGCCGCCACGGTTTGTATCTCGGCGCGCTGTGGACCTCCGAGCCGTCACTGGCGATCGTAGGGCATCAGAAGGAGCTGCTGCCACCCTTCCTGCTGTTTGAAGCACAATCGCGGTTTGTTGCCTACGCCTTCACCCAGCGTTTATTGCTGCCGGACAGCGCAGCGGCCATGCAGGCGAAGGAAGCGGAGCTGACGACGGAAAACCCACTCTTGAAGGACCTGTGCAATCCGGACGGTCTCGGTCTGCACTCCGCCGTTTACTTCAACGTTCTCCAACAAGAGTTGGGCGTCAGCTCGCGAGACACGTACACCGCAAAAATAATGCAGCGTCAGCGGTGGCTGCTGTCCTCCACGCTGGTCTGCATCTACCACAAATTCCGTTCCATGGCACCGCTCAAGCGCAAGCAGCAGCACCTGCTCTTCAGCAACAAGGTGTGACGGCGCGTGTGCCGGTGCCAGGTGTGATGCGCTGGCAACACCTCGATGGATGGTGCGAGGGAGGGAGGGAGAGACAACTTCTGAAATGCATCGCTGCGTGTATTGTCACCTCCGACTCTTGCGGCTTCTTTTGGCGGCGTGCGTGCCGGAGCTCTTTTTCCTCCCCTCAAGAAGTGACGGCTTCTTGTGTGTGTGTGTGTCGGTGCGTGAGCGTAGTTTTTTTTCTTTGTCGTCGTCACAAATTCGAGGGTCCGTCAGGCCGGGCGATTAAGCAAACAGAATCTTCTGAAAAGACAGTCGAACGCAGCCGGTAGTGTTCAAAGTGCCGTTGCGGTGTTGGCCGAGCGCGTTGAATCCGGCGCTGCGCCGCTTTTGCTGATCGGTGATGTGCTGCCTTCTGTGCTTCTCCGAGACAGCCTGCCCGTCATTTTCGTTTATTGGCCACCACTGGAACTCACCGCTTCAATTTTATCCCCCCCCCCCGCCTCGCTCCCTCCTCTCTCCGTCTTCGTTTTCGTTTCCAACAGTTGTAGGGTGTTGCTTGACGTGTGTCTCTCTGTCATTTGCATTGTCCGACCTCGCAGGCTGATCTACTACTATTACTATTACTGGCTTCCTTCGTTTTTATCTCCGATTGCCGAGAGCAGAACCCTTTTTTCTTTTCGGGAGCACACGAATTTCTTCTTCGCTCTTTTCATTTGCCGCGGCTTCACGTGATTGCGGACAACTACCGCGCTCTCTCGATCGATACAATTCGAGAAGCTTTTCCCCTTACTCCACAGCCCGCCTTCTCTATCTGCACGCGTACACGCACACGCACACCTGTTTATATATAACTCTAAATAAATCCGCCGCTGTGCCGACCGTTTTTCACTTCGAGACGCGTTGATCGACTCTCGTTTGCCGGCCTTTCCGCTTTACGAGCTCTCGGCACCCGTGTATTCCGTCTCCATCCGCCCCTACGCCCCAACCCTCCGCACGTGGTCGATGCGTCGTGTTTTTCTCCTCCCCACGCGGGTCTCCGGCCAGCCCCTCGGCGCTGCGGTGCGCCTCTGCAGTGCTGCTGCTGCTGCTGCTCCCGCCCCCGCCCCGGCCGCCCCGGCTGCCGACCTCGGCGCCAAGACCCTCATCCGCAATATGCGGCCCCGAGAGCTCATGAAGGAGCTGGACCGCTACATTGTGGGTCAAAGCGAGGCGAAGAAGGCCGTCGCTGTCGCCCTGCGCAACCGCTGGCGCCGCCACCAGGTGCCCAGCGACATCCGCGAGGAGATCGCGCCCAAGAACATTTTAATGATCGGCCCGACGGGCGTGGGAAAGACGGAGATTGCGCGGCGGCTGGCCAAACTGGTGGACGCCCCTTTTGTGAAGGTTGAGGCCACGAAGTTCACGGAGGTCGGCTTCCACGGCCGCGACGTAGAAAGCATCATCGAGGACCTCTACAAAGCCTCGCTATCGCAGACGAAGCAGAACATCCGCCGCCAGCACGAGGAGGAGGCCAAGGTGAAGGCGGAGGACCGCATCCTCAAGTCGTTAGCGGGCGTGTCAGACGGCTTTCGCGAGCACCTGCGCAGCGGTGCGTTAGACGACATTGAGGTGATGGTGGAGCTGCAGGAGAAGAAGGAGAAGCCGAAGTCCGCGACAGGCGAGGGTGTCTTCATCTCGCTCGACCTGCCGGCCATGATCGGTGGTCAGCGGCAGCAGACGGTGAAGAAGGTCATGAAGATCAAAGACGCCTTTCCTGCCGTGCTGCAGGAGGAGCTCGATAAGATGATGGACACCGAGGACGTCACGGCGGAGGCGCTGCGCGCCTGCGAGGAGGACGGCATCGTTGTGATCGACGAGATCGACAAGATTGTGACGGCGGCGGGCGGCTACAAGGGCCACCAGGCCTCAGCCGAGGGCGTCCAGCAGGACTTGCTGCCGCTGGTCGAAGGCACGACCGTGTCCACCAAGTTCAACGTGCAGGTGAAGACGGACAAAATATTGTTCATCTGCAGCGGCGCCTTCCACAGCGTGAAGCCGTCGGACATGCTGGCGGAGCTGCAAGGACGTCTACCGATTCGGGTGGAGCTGCAGCCGCTGACGAAGGAGGACTTCCATCGCATCATCACCGAACCGCGTTTCAACCTCATCTCGCAGCACAAGACGATGATGGCGACGGAGGGCGTCGAGCTCGAATTCACTGGCGACGCTCTGTGGGAGATTGCCGCCATCGCTGCGCACATCAACGCCACCGTGCAGAACATCGGTGCCCGTAGACTCATCACCATCACGGAGAAGGTGGTGGAGGAGATCAGCTTTGAGGGTCCTGAGCGCAAGGGGGAGAAGTTCATGATTGACGCCGCGTACGTCAAGCAGGCCGTGGACAAGATGGTGAAGAAGGTTGACATCAAGAAGTTCATCCTGTAGGGACTTACCAAAGAAACTACTCTATTTTCTGGTTTGCTTTTTTTTTTTCTACGATTGCGGCGTTAGGTTGTGTTGCATAGAGGTGCTGCCATCGTTTTCATTTCTTTGTTCCGGTTTACCGCCGCGTCTGGTGTTGGCCGCTGCGTACGTAAGGTGTGCGCCGAAGTACGCCGCTCACCAAGGTGCGTGTCTGCAAACGCGGCCCCCTACGTGCGATGCGTGCGGACTTTTTATTTGGAGCCAGTGGAACACAAACCGGATATATATTATGCTCATGCTATTCAGCCTTTTCTTTCCATTGTGTACGTGTGCTCTTGTGTGTTGTGGTTTCAGGAGGAGGCGGTGCGCGTGTTGGCGACGCAGCTTTTTTGTTTTTTCTCACAGGTTCTTTTATGATGCCGATGATGTGCAAAAATGTCTGCCATGTCTCTCCTTGACAAGTTGTTTGTGGTGCGTTTAACGAGGAAGAAAAGCTGTTGCAGTGACCAAGCGTGCACGAGTGGACGTCGATAACTGTGCTCTGCACTGCTGAGAAGCGGTGCAGCTTTGGTGTTTCACGCGTTTGAGAAGATAAACGGGGAGATGCGTTCGCAGCGTGCAGGGCGGTGACTTTGCTGGGTTCGGCTTTAGGGCTGTGACCACAACGACTATTGCTTGCTGCAATATATATCTAAGGAGCTCTCGCTAAACTTCTGCGGCTTCTTTCTGTAGCCGAGACACGGCAAATGGTACTCTTCGTAGTGGATGAGCAAGCACCCATCCGCTCGTTCTTCTGCGGAGCGACGATGTATCACAACGCCCGTTTTCCTCCCTCTCGCATTTCCTTTCCTCCCCGTCCACTTCATCGACTTTGTTTTTTCCATGCCGTTTCCTTTCCCGCAAAACTGCTGAGTCCGCAAGCCGCTCTGAAGCTTGCGCAAAACGATCTGCGTGTGCGCGCTGCGATCAAACCTGTCGGCCGTGTTGCAAGGAGAGATACGTGGCGGTTGAAGGGTGGTATTTCGGGCTCTCTTCTCCTGCAGCCTCTTCTTTCCTGCGCACTCGTGCGGTCATCGCGTCTTCGCCATATCGAGCGCTTCCCTGCCCCCACCAAACGAGTCTCAAAATGCGCCGTTCTTCGGCGCAGTTGTATAAAATCCCGAAGAACATGGGCGTGGCGCCGCGCTTTGACACCTGGAATGAGAAGTACGAGCCATGGGAGCACATGAAGCGTATGGGGCGGCTCGTGGGCACTGGCTTCTACATCCCACCGGAGTGGTACAACCACTTCCGAATGTTTCCGCCCATCAACCACAACTTCCAGCAGGAGAAGACCCTCAACCCCCACAACCAGAGTGAACCCACTCAGGACGACACAGATCACCTGTCGGCGGAGCGCATGGCACTGCGTGATGAGCTTGCCCGCAAGAGCCGCCTTGTTGCCTCGGAGGGCATGCGCTACTACAACATATTCTGGGTCCGCAAGCCGCTCGATCGCATGGAGCGTCAGTACTACGAACTGAAGCGCAAAGGCGTCTCCCACTCGGTTGCCATCAAGAAGGTGTTGGAGTCTTTCTACGACGAGTTGACGGTGAAGAAGCGTGTGGCAGCCATCCAAGCGGAGGAGGCGAAGCTGTCCGGCAAGTTTATCTCCATGCGAGAGGCCACCGTTATCATGGGGGTCCTCACGCAGCTGCAGCAGGAGCAGCTCACGCCTCACCAGGTAGCGCTGCTGGCGAAGGAGCACCGCGACACGGTATACGACGGCGAGGCGTTTGAGGCGACGGTGGAGCGTTCAACGGCCACGGATGGCAGCGAGGACTCTGCTGCGGCGGACAGCGCAGGCGAGGTGATGTCGGCGGACTCGCTAGCGGATCTGCTGTCAGCGGAGTCGGACGTAGACAGCGACGAGCCTGCAACCACCTACACGGTACAGATCCACGACACGCGGCACGACAGCGTGAGGCAGTTGCAGGAGGCAGCCGCCGACCACACGGGCAGCGCAGATTGGTACACGGGCGCCTCCCCAGTCGTGCATATGGAGGAGAAGAAGCCCGCGACACGAGGGACGGCGAGCGGCAAAGGTAAGAAGTGAGCTGCGTAGTCGTTCAGCGCACACAGACACATATCCTTGTCATTTCTTCCCTTTTTCCTTTACTGTTCACAGTTGTTAGGCTGGGTATACTCTCCGTTTACGGGCCCTTTCTTCGTCGTCACAGCTGTTGTTGGCGACGACGGCTTGTTGTGGTTGATGTCTGCGCTCCCCTTCTTTGCTGCTCGTCTTTCCCCTCGCTGGCGCTGCAGTGCGACCTGTGCGTTTGGTCTAAACGCAGTCGCTGAGAAGATGGGAGTGGCTCAACTGAAGAAAACTTGTTTTTGAGTTTGTATGACAGTCGTATTGGTGGTGTTGGGTCGGTTTAAGTTGTGCGCTGCTGAGGCTATAACGCGTGAGCTGCGTTGGGGGAGGTGGCCGAAGCATCTCCCATCGAATTTCAGTTGCGAACCATCTAAGGATGAAAAGCTCAGCACACTCGAGGTGCAGAGAGGAAGATGGCACTCTTGCGTGTTTATTGACGATCTAACCTGCCTCTTCTCGCACTTCCACTGCGGCCGTCGTTGAGCAGTCCGGGGCCAACTATGAGGGGTGCCTTCCATAGCCGCTTCTGTCTACGAGTTGGCGCACGGTGGCCTTACACACACACCGTGTTGCGTTCCCTTGCAGCGTCAAGGGGCTTTCGTAGAGTCGCGTTTCGAGCGTCTACACCGCGAGAACAATGCTGGTCCTTTGCTCCCCTTTTTACTCTCGTTCCTTTCTTTTGTCCCCCTTCACATTCGTTCGTGCTCCTGAGGTTTCATGTGCTCTACTGCTGCTCTGGAGCTCTCTCTCTCTCTCTCTCGGTAGATGATGAAGCAACACGATGATGCCAACGAAGCAGCGGAGGGTGCCGCTGCCGCCGCTCCTGCTGGCGGTGTCGATCGGGTGCCCAAGGTGCGACTGGATGTGCTGACTTCGCGCCTGCTGCACGAGCAAGACTACGGCGAGCTCTCCTCGTCCTCCTCGCTCTCCTCCAACATTTCTAACGCCTTCGACGCGGCAGCTGCGACGACCACCACCTTCAACACGGTGCCGCGCATGCCGCTGTCCGCCCTGGCGAAGGCGGAGGCGCAGCTGAAAAAGCCGGTGGCGCTCTCTCATGGGGGGCTGACGACCAACTTTAGCAGGGAGGACATTCAGCACATTACGGACCCCGACGTGCTTCGCTACTTAGCCGGCGACGCGTCGCCAAACGCGCCGGTGCGTTCTTCCCCGCCGCCGCCGCCGCCGCCAAGCGCGCCGAAGTCAGAGATGGAGGCTCACATGGAGGCGCTGCAGAGGGAAATCGACACCTTCATTACGGCCGTCGACAACGAGGGTCGGAGCTACGAAATACGCATCGGCGCTTCCGGCGGCAGAGAGGTGCTGATCGCAGACGAGGAGCCCGACGCGGCTTCAGAGGAGAACGAGGAGGAAGATGAAACAGAAGCCGCAGGGCCTGAGCAGCCCGCACCTCCATCATCTCCAGAAGCCGCCACGGTGGGACGCTCCCCTCCACCACAGGAAAAACCACGATCGGCCACCACAAGTGCTCCACCGCCCCTTCCGCGCAAGTCGCCGTTCACTGCAGCGCCATCGCAGCAGAGGCGGCCCGCCACCGAGAAGAGTGCGCGGGTGCGGACACGTCCACAACACAAACCGTCGCCTCCAGCACCTGCAGCGTCGTCCTCCAGTCGCGCAACGGCTGCGGCGCAGCCCCCAACCATTCCTGTCCGACCGCGGGCGGGTCTCACAGAGGCAGAGGAAGGGCGGGTGGCGCAGCTGCTGGACGGCGACGTTTTTGCGGCGCTCACGGCGTCAAATCCGTTTGCGTGTCGGCATGAGTTGGTGGAGAAGTTGGGCGAGCTGGACGAGAAAGCCCGACGCTACGCGGCGATCCGCGACGGACAACAAGTTTTCTCCGCACTTGGAAGAACACCGAGTGCTTCGCACGATGGCGACGTTGCTCCTCGTGACGGTGCTGCCGCCGGAGACTCCACTTCAGCTCCCACGGCCACCGAGTTGGGCAACGCCTACATGCGAGACACCCATCAAGCTGAACAGACGACACAGCAGCTGCGCAGCGTCAACGAGCGGCTTCGTGCCCTACAGCGTCTCAATGAGGCCCTGGCCCTGGCCCCGGCCGATGACACGCCGGCTGACGTTCTCGCTCTGCGCCCCGCCTGGGCCCGGTCACCGCCGCTCTCCGTGGATGAAGCGGAGGTGCAACGGCTGCTGGCCGCGGCACGCGCAGAGGAGGTGAAGGCCCGAGAGGTGGGTCTAGCAGAAACCACCCTCCCTCCCGTTGCAGATCCGTATGCGCGGCTGCGTGGTCAGCTGCAAGAAGCCAGTGGCCGAGCGATGGAGCTGCTAAAGATGTACGACGCGACTCCACCTGCTTTACGCCGAGCACCTTCACCACTGCGTGACGGCACAGAGGAGTCCCCCAACGATGAATAGAACCACAGGCTCACTCCTGCGTGGTGCACCGCGTGCGCCGCTTTTCAGCCCACTTGGTTATTCGGTGTTCCGTCCGTTGAATGAGGACATGTAAATGCGATTTCCTCTCCCCTCTCTGTTTGCATCCATTGACGGTGAAGTAACGGCGATATCTCAAAAATACAGCTTTTGTTTTTTCCACAAATGCCCTGGTGCCGTAGTTGCTGAGGCCGCACGGAACTCCCCACGCGCACCCCACCCACGAGCGAGCAGACCTCATTCGCATGCTTGGCTTGTTCTCCGCTCCCTTGCGTCCTTCTCCCTGCACGCCGCTCTTGTTCACGTAACCCAATCCTCTTTCCGTTTATTCGCACGCTTTCGACGCTTCCGCTTGCACCCACACATTCGCTGCAATCACCCGCACAGTTTTTCAGCTCTTCTTCTTTCCTTCTTTTCTTTGTTTGCTGTCTGCCGCCGCTTTCACTTGCTCCGTCGAGTCACGATGCTGATGGAGACGCAAAACACCCGTTCTCTCATTGAGAGAGAGCGGCGCACCGAGTCCGTGTTCCGCCCCCCGAAGCTCGTTAAGTCGCTCCCTCCGCACAAGAAGACGCTCACGGCGACGGCGCGACCGTGGTACCCGACGAGCTCCACGGCGGATAAGAAGCCGCTGACCCCTCCACGCCCGATTCTCTCCCCACCCACCGCGTTGGGCAACTCCCCCGACACGAAGTCGCAGGCCGCGCCGAAGCTCTCGCCGCTGGCGGTGATGTCGCCGCAGAGCTCGGTGGGCAGCCCCTTCTCTCCTCTCTCCAACCCCGTCCACACGTGTTTTCACTCCTTCACCGACGAGGCCGCCGAGGCGAAGGTGTACCCAGTGGACATGTTCATGTCGGTGCGCAAGGACGCGTCGCACACCCCGCACGGCGTGCTGCGGTGGTGCGTGCAGCAGTACCTGGAGGTGCCCACGCTGAAGGTGCCAAAGCACTTGCAGCTGTCGATGAGCGAAATCCTCAACTCGGAGGACGGCGTCAACCGCGGTGCGCTCGGCTCCAGCCTGAAGGGCAAGACGCGCGCGAAGCCGGTGCGTATGGTCCACCACAAGGTCATGTCAGTCCTCAGCCGCGTCACGCCGCAGAAGTACGGCGACTTGCTGGAGGAGCTGCTGCAACTGCCGCTGCGGCAGACCGACGAGGGCGAGCTGCACGAGGTGGTGAAGGTGTTCTTCGACAAGGCGGTGCAGGAGCCGGAGTACAGCGGCCTGTACGCCCGCCTCTTCAGCGAGTTGTGCGAGATGAAAGACACCGAGCGGGAGCTGGAGGCGGAGCTGCGCGACCGGCTCTTCTGCAACCGCATCAGCCGCGAGCTCCTGCACACCTGCGACGAGGAGTTCCGCCGCCCGATTGAGCTGACCGCCGACGAGAAGGTGGATCGCACGACCGGCAAGCCGTACAGCGACGAGGAGGTGGACATGAAGCGCACCCGCCTGAAGAACCGCCTGGTCGGCAACGTCAAGTTTGTGGGGGAGCTCTTCAGGATTGACCTCGTGACGGAGGCCGTCATCGAGAGCATCTTCAACCTGCTTGTCGGCAGCTTCAGCCCGAGCAACCCGGTCGAACGGGAGGACTACGTATTTGAGGTGTTTGCGACCCTCGTGAAGACAGTGGCCAGCATTCTGAAGGAGCGCCGCCCGTGCTCCCTGGTCCGCTACCTGGGCGTCGCCAGGGTCGTGGAGATGTCGCACCCCCACCTGCGCATCCGCTTTCTCATGATGGGCCTCGACGATCTCAACAAGAAGCAGGGCTGGGTCTCGAGCGAGCGGGTGATGCGGGAGGCGGACTCCTGCGACGACGTGCAGCGCTCCACCGCAATGAAGCATGTGGACAGCGTGGCGAGCACGTCCTTCCTGCAATCCTCCATCATGAGCCAGAGTGAGGAGAACATGACGCAGCGCACCGAGTTCGCGCTGCCCCGCCCGGCCTCCAACTTCGGTGCGAGCATCCACATCTCCCCTCCTAGCCCAGACAACAGCTCCACGCTGTCCCGCCCGTACGCGGCGCCGAAATCCGCTTCGCAGAACATATCCTACCTGAAGCCGAGCGCGATCGCCGCGATGCCGACGGCGGCGGTGCCGGAGCGGCGGGCGCCGCAGACAGCCGCCTTCAATCGTCCGGCCGCGGAGACGAACGCGGCCCGCTCTTTCATTGACGGCGCCACGCCTCTCCCATCCCGCAACCGCCCGTCGAACGTTGGGGCGACGGAGGTGGTGAACATACAAGACGTGAGTTTGCAGCTGATGCAGAACTTCAACGACCCAAAGGAGGAGCAGACGGTGCTGCACGGCATTGGTGAGATGAGCCTGAAGAACAAGGTGCTCTGCCTCACGTGGTGGCTGCGACAGGCCGCCACGGACACCTCGCGCTTTAGGGAGCGGCAGCGTGTCACGAAGTTGCTCTCCTCTCTCCTCACCTCCAGCCCTTCCTTCCGGCCGAACGACTTGATGGCCGCGATTATCGAGTGGATCCGCTTCGACATTGAAAAGGCCGAGTTCCACCAGTGCCCCCGCATGTTTGAGAACATTGGCCACATGATCCAATACTGCTACGCCGCGGATGTGGCGCGCCTGCCGAGTATTGCTGGAGTGCAGAATCTGCTGCACCTCGGTCTCTTCAACGTGATGTTGCACGACCTGACGACCTCCAACGGCACCGATCAGATGGTCACGCTGGCCAAGAGTGCCACCTCCATCGGTGCGGCACTCCTCAACGCCGTTACAAACCCGGCGACGGACGCCGCGATGCTGCGAGTGGCCCTGCAGTGCCGCTTCCGCCTTCTCCCGTACTTCTTGAGTGTGAGCAACGTCTCGGAGAACGGCATCCCATGCACACCGACCCGCTGCCGCACGCCGACGACGCCAAACCTGCGTAACAGCCCACTGGTCGAGCCAATCACCAGCGTCGGTCACTACGATCCGCTATCGCAATGCATGTCGTTCCAGAAGATCGCCGATGACGCTGAGTTCGTCGTGCTGCGCCGCGCACGCACCGCCGCCGGTGAGCGGACGCGGGCGTGGAAGGACGCGGTGGTCAACCTCGCCGTCGCGGAGGTCGGCAACGGCTCCACCGTGGCGCAGCTCGTGCAGTTGGCGAAGGTCGTCGGTGCCCTCCTCGCGTGCTCGACGGTGTCACTGAACGGCAGCAACCTGCTTTCATCCGCTGAGGTGGACGAGGTGGTGGGCGAGATTCTGAAGCGCCGCCCGGGTGATCTCTTCCAGGCCATCGCCGCCATGGAGGTCATCATGCACCACACGCTGTCCATCTCCGGCTCCAACCCGCGCAAGAGCGTCCGCGTCAAGCAGCTACGCCTCATGTACGCCCGCTGGTGCACGCAGAACATCCTCGACAAGTCAGTGGTGATGGACCTGCTGCACAGCTTGCATGGGCCGGAGAACGGCTCCGACGTTTACGCCGTGTACCACAACGCCCTCGTCGACGCCGAGCTGCCGTGGGCGTCGGTGCTCACATACTTATCGTAGAGCGAGAGGCCGCAACAACTGCAGTGGAGGAGATGGAACCATTTAAACCTCTAACGACAAACCCTTCGGTGCGTGTAACCAACGCCGAAGCAAAAAAAATATATAATCAAAGACAACAAAATACAAAGTGAAAGTAAACTAATTCAATAATGGTGCGGGGAGAAGTCGAGAGAAGTCGAGAACGAAGGCTCTTCATGCTGTTGAAAAACGGAAGGGGAAACACCGATGAGTCACGCAGCGCTAGTCACGGCTTTTACTAGCAATGCGAAAGAAAGAAAAAGAACATTTTATTTTATACCTTCCGCCTTTTGTCACATTTTCTTGTTTTCACTTCTTGCATACAAAGAGCATAAATCGAAACGTATGTTTGCTTAGCTCCTCCTTTTTCCTCTTCCCGTGGCTTCACCGTAGAAGTATGCAAATAATACCTATTGCTGTTTATTCTGTCTATGCGCGAAAGGGAACTCGAGTGGCGGCAATGCAATTCGTGTGAAAGTGGGCTGCACTCATTCTTTTGCTTTGTTACTGTACGCATTGTTTCTACTCCGAGACGCTCTTTCACCCATTTGTTGTGATATCTTTTCCTTTCCTTCTTTTCCTTCCTTTCTTTTGCGAGTGGCGGTTTTTTTTTGTTTTGAATTTAATGTTGTTCGGCTGCTGAGAAGGTGGCGAGAGAAGGAGATGTGCTATTCCTTCTCCTCTGCCTCTGCAAGCGCGCGAAAGCGTCCCAAAGAAATGTGTTTGATTCCCACAAGTAAAATGGCGCTCTCCCTTATCTTACGGCTTATAAGAGCAATCATGATTGTTTTTGTTTTCGATATTTTTGTTTCTACAAGAAAGGAAAGGCGGCTTTTTGTTACTTTGCTCTTCTTGATTCTTTATTCGAAGACAATTTCAACGTCTTCACTTTGGCACCTGCGCTGACGCGGAAACGCTTCGTGCCTGCGACGAAGATTTCTATTACTTCTCTTTGTCTTTTACCCTCACGAGTCGCGACGTGCTCTGTGACCGCCATTCGTGCATCGAAGCTTTCTATACCGTTATGTACAACAAACTCCGTAGCCAAGAAACGCTTCTTTCCACAACACAGCATGTGAGTGCACTAGTCTACCGATGTTGCTGGTACAGCACCTTTGCAAGGGGTACCCATATATATTCACGTGTGTGTGTGTGTTTGTGTCACCGCCAGTACTACCCTTACAAGCTGAAGCATTCAACGATATTTTTCTTCTGTGAAGGAGTGCTTCCACGAGTGAAGGCGCTGGTTTCTCCTTTCCTTTCTCTTGAAGCATCTCCTTCTTCTCTTTTTCAGGCAGAAGTGAAAGGTACCGTGCTTGCTACGCTGTTTACTATATATGTGCTTTCTGATTGTTTTGTTTTATGTTGCCTATATATAAAGAAACTCAGCTGAAAGAGGCGAGCGCGTCTGTATTGTAAATGGAGCTTTTCTTTCTTTTTTGGCATCCTTCATTCACTCCACACACCGTGGAGAACGCGTCGTCCGCATTTCCGGTCGCTGGCGTTTGCGCACCGGGAAGATCAAGGCTGCACACGTTCTTCCATTTCGAGCTCACGACGCACGCTGATTTCACATTTTCATAATTCTCTCCCGTTTTTTGACGTCGTGTCCGCGTTCTGCTGCGCCTCGATCTTGCTACAGAGCTCAAACAAAGAGTAAACAGAACCGTAATTTTTCTTTTCATTTCTCAATAATCCGCTAAGCAGAGCAATGGGCTTCAAATGAGTGCTGCAGATTCATATACATAACTATATATATATATATATGTGCTTTCAACTACCGTTATCTTAAGTGTACGCGGAAGCACCAAATGCGCACGGCCGATTTTCTTTTCTCCGATTGCCTCGAAATTTCACACATAAACAGACCCCGTCGTTCTTCGTTCACGGTGATGCAACATAAAAGGAAAGCACACAACACAAACAACGAACATTCCGGCTCTGAAAGTTTACTGCAAAAGAAAAGAAAAAGCTGGCTCTCTACACATTTGTGTGCAAAAGCGGCAGTCTCGGCTCGTCTACCCGGCAGTGAGCCGCTCTTGGATAGGAGCAGGGGTGAACGATTATTCTAACTGTAACGACAGTTGAGTCACCGGACGCAGGAAGAGAGGAGAAATTGCATCTCCGCACGTTCTTCCACCTCGCAGCCTTTTCCCGCTGTCATCGGTGCGCGTGTGCCCGTGGGGCTCTCGCTATCACCAACGAAAGCGTCCAACAAAGCCGTTGCCTTTCCATTCTTGTCCTTCTCTTCTTCTCTTTTTCTACTGCGCTCTTCTGCACTCCTTCACACAAATCACAGTTTAGCGCTACAGCTACAGTGGTACGTCGTCGCCATCATGAGCCGCTTCTTAGCCGGCACGTTGGCCACCTTGCTAGGTGGCGCAGGGGGTGCCATGTGGAGCACTTCCCAGCATTCCGATCAGCTCGCCGTGCAGTGCGCCAAGAAGCCTGTGAGCACCTTCTCGCCCGACGAGTTCAAACCCTTCAAACTACTCTCCTCCCGCTACGAGTCTCACGACACACGCCGCTTTTACTTTGCCCTTGGCAGCGCAGACGAGAACTTCAACATGCCGGTGGCGTCGTGCGTTGTAGCGAAGTTCACTGACGCGGACGGCAAGGATGTTGCTCGTCCCTACACCCCCATCTCCTCGAACAGCACCAAAGGCCATTTTGAGCTGCTCGTGAAGAAGTACCCGAAGGGCAAGATGGGCAACCACTTGTTTGCGATGCAGCCTGGCGAGGAGCTGCTGTTCAAAGGACCTTTTGAGAAGTTCGCGTACAAGCCGAACATGTGGAAGCACGTGGGTATGATAGCGGGCGGCACCGGCATCACCCCCATGTACCAGGTGATCCGTGGCATCTTAGAGAATCCAAAGGACAAGACAAACATCTCCCTCATCTTTGCCAACAACCAGCGCCGTGACATTTTGCTGACCAATGAGCTGATGGAGCTGCAGAAGATATACAACAACATCAACGTGTACCTGACGCTGCTGGAGGTTCCGCACCGCTGGTTAGGCGGCGTTGGCTACGTCAACGAGGCGATGATCTCAACTTTTATGCCGAAGCCCGGCGAGAAGAACACGAAGATCCTCGTTTGCGGCCCGCCGCCGATGCTGCAGGCCATCAGCGGCGATAAGCTGTTTGAAGCCGGCAAGCCGCCTCAGCAAGGTGCCGTGGGAGGTCTGTTGAAGGCTTTAGGCTACAAGGAAGATCAGGTCTTCAAGTACTAATGAGTTCGCTGCCACGTGTGGCTCTCCACTGTAAAGCAGAGAAGAAGTCTGTTGGCGCGTTGATGTGTCTTCCTTTTCCTTTCTCCGTTTCCTCTTCGTTTCGTCCCTGTTAGGCGAGGACGCTGCGGTGCGGTGGCAGCGTGAAGTTGAGCAGGTGGACATGCCGAGCTGCGGCGGTGTAGCGGCGGTGCGATTGATGGATTACTTCTCTCTCTTTTTTTTTTTTATTGTTTCAGAACGAATGAGATGAGCGTGCAGTAGAAAGTATGGATAGCGTTTAGCATTTGAACAAGCTTCTTAAAACTTAAAGGCAAAGCCGAGGTCAGCCACCTACTATCGACAAGAGAGAAAAGCACGGTGGAAGGAAGCTTCATCACAGTCGAGTATTGTATTTTCTTATCGAACAAGCGAGAGAGCGGAGAAAGCCCTGACGG
Source organism: Leptomonas pyrrhocoris (assembly GCF_001293395.1). NCBI lineage: Eukaryota > Euglenozoa > Kinetoplastea > Trypanosomatida > Trypanosomatidae > Leptomonas > Leptomonas pyrrhocoris. The sequence continues at coordinate 47,513 of NW_015438394.1, read as the reverse complement.
ATGTGTTGTGTTTCCTTTCTTAGTAACATGCACCGAAAATACGGACAACTACGCAGCCCGGATGCACGGCGGAGCTAAAACCTCCAGTTTGTGACATGTGTTTTTGAAATAGGGAAAAGGAAGCAATAACAAATGCCGCGCTTTCATCTTCTGTTCTTGCCCACACGAATTTGGTAGCATGTCTTTATCGATCGGTGCTCGCTGAAATCGGATATGCAGCCCACTGTCTGGCACGAGTCGCAAATGAAGCGCAGGCGCCCATCTCTGCATCTTTCCATCTTCCCGTCTTGTACCCATCCTCTTCTGACGGCATCCGTGTCGTTTCTCTGTTCAGCTGCGGTGCTTCTCGTTGAACGCGTTCGCATCGGGATTTCGTATTCTATTATCGTTTTTATTATTCTTCTGCGCAGCAACTTCTGTGCTTGTAGCTGTCACGTTTGAGTCCCCTGCAACAAAGGAATACGGAAATTCACGTCGCAGACGTGGTGCAGCCCGCTACTATTTGACCAACACCGAAGGAAGGATGCCGACTCCTACCGATCGTGATGCCGTCTCTCCGTACACCCAGACGGACGAGGACCTGTCCGGCAAGAAGCACACGCCCGCCGTGAAATCGTACAAGAACACGGAGTTCCTCAACGGTAGTGCCGGTCGGATGATCCGCATCCTGTGCGAGTTCGAGGAGCCGCAAGAGCGACTGCGCCGCAACTTTATCCGCTCCACCTTCCTCTTTTTTGGCAGTGCGCGGTCCATGACGCAGGTGCAATTCGATGCCACCCTGAAGCGGCTTCGCACGAAGCTGACCGACTGCACCGATGAGGGGGAGAAAGAAACCGTGCGGGCGGAGCTGGCCCGATTGGAGAAGACGCAGTGGATGTGTGAGTGGGTGGAGGTGGTGGAACGGCTGGCGACGATGGTGGCGCAGTTCGCAAAGGAGGAGCAGCACCTCATCAATCGCAGCTACCGGTACATCCCGGACTACTTCAAGGTGACGCCAGAGGAGACAACAAAGTCGATGCAGGAGCTGGAAGCGCATTTCGACGACCTTGTCGTGACCACCGGCGGTGGCCCGGGCTTTATGGAGGCGGCGAACCGCGGTGCCGCGTCGGTGCCGGGGGTGAAAACGATGGGCATGGGCATCTCCCTGCCGTTTGAAAAAGGCCTCAATAAACACGTCACCGACGGACTTGCCTTTGAGTTCCACTATTTCTTCACCCGCAAGTACTGGATGATGTACTCGTGCCGCGCCATTGTCGTCGCACCCGGTGGCTTCGGTACGATGGATGAGATGTTTGAGCTGCTCACCTTGAAGCAGACCAAGAAGATCCCGTCATTGCCGGTGGTGCTGCTTTGCAAGAAGTTTTGGCAAACAGTGATTAACTGGCAAGCGCTGGCTGACTTTGGTGTCATCTCGCAAACCGAGATCGACGGCATGCTCTTCACCGACTCCGCCGAAGAGGCGATTGCTTACATCAAAGACTACTACCTGCGTCTCGCTGAGGTTCAAAACTAAAGGTAACGGGTGGATGCGTCTCTTTGCGTCTTTTCCAATAATACCAGTTTGCTGCATTTCCTACTGGTGTCCTTCCTATTTTGTTTTCTTTGTGTTTCCGAACAGCTGTTTCTCATCCGTTCGGTTCGTGGCTCACTCCTCGTCAACTCAACGTAGTTGGCACTTTTACTTAATCGATTTCGAAAACGGTAAAGCTGCAAAAGGCAACAGAAAGGAAACAATTGCGGTGTCCTGTGATGTGCGCAGCGCACCGAGCATAACGTTCATTCTGGCCGACGCCTTTTCGCTGCGCCTCTGCAAAGCCAATCAGTTGCATAGTTTTCCCCATCGCTTCTCTCCTTCTTTTCTTCCTCTCCCCCAGCGATTTTACTGAAAGCTTGCGCCAGGAAAATTTCACCGGGGGACGAATCGAAAGCCACACGTCCTCCTTTCCTTTCTCTTCTCTCCCTTCCAGTCGACCCCTCTCTCCAGGGAAGGCTGTTTTAATTGTTTCCCGCCGTCCCGCCACTTTTCCAACCCCACGAGGCGGACATGCCGACGATCCGAGTGTGAAAGAACCTCCTTTTCGTACAGTTCTAATAATTTCGAGCTAAAAAGGAAATTAAACGCCGTCAGCCCGTAGCGGCAACACATGAAAGCGATACACGGGATGTAATGCCATTTGTTTACACTTCATTGATCTTACGTTCTTCTTTCTTCTCTCCTTTCTTTCTGAACAGAAGGGTAATAGACTATAATTTTCACCCTTTTTTTTAATTAATTGGGGTGCGTAGGGTCTGCCGCATCGCGTAGGTTGGCTGCGTGTTTGACATGCCTTAATGCGGCCCTTTTCTCCACTGCGGCGAATGAGCCAGCCGACGAAACGATTGCGACTTGTCGGTCTCGTTGTCTTCTGCGGACTGCTTCTTCTTTTCTTCGCGGTGTACCGCCGGTACCCATCCGTTGTGTCATGTAACTCACCGTACGCAAATGTCTACGACGTTGTCATCGACGCGGGCAGCACGGGCTCACGTGTGCACATCTTCCAATTTGAGCGCGCCAAGGACGGTGTGGTGCTCTTATCAGAGCGGTTCCGCCGTGTCGAACCGGGGCTTTCGTCGTATGCCCTAAATCCGGATGGTGCTCAAAGTTCCCTGCAAAGCCTCCTCGAGCTGGCGATGGAGGCGGTGCCGCGGAGTCACTATGCCTGCACTTCCGTCACGCTCAAGGCCACTGCCGGTCTGCGCCTCTTGCCGGAGAGCCAGCAGAAAAGCGTGCTCGATGTGGCGAACACAACCATAGCGCAGTCGCCCTTTCGTTCTCGCGGCGCCTCGATCATCTCCGGAGCACAAGAAGGCGTATACGGCTGGCTCACGGTGAACTACCTGCTCGGCAGCATGAACTCCGGTGACACAGCTGTCACCATCGACATGGGTGGCGCGTCGACGCAGGTGGTCTTTGAGACGGAGAAGTCAGCGGGTGAGTGGCTTCCATTTAATTACGCCCATCGACTGCGCACACCGAGGCGGTCCATTGCTTTGTACCAGCATAGCTACCTTGGTCTTGGCCTCAATGAAGCCAAGCGAACCATGATGACCGCGTTCGCTGCCGTCAATGGCACGTCATCTTTTACGTGCTTTCCAACCGGGTACAAGCTGCGGCACGGCGGCGTCGACCTGCACAACGACGGGACGGCAGACTTCGACGTCTGTGTGGAGATGCTCCGCACACACGTGGTGAAGAGGCCTGTTTGCAAGTTCGACGCGTGTGGTGCCCGTGGCGTCCCACAGCCTTTGTTATCCACCGGCTCCATGCCAATATACGCCTTCTCCTACTATTACGATCGTCTGCATCGCTTCCAGAATGAGGGCAGCCTCGTGACGGTATCCACGTTCAAGGATAAAGGCAGAGAGGCGTGCCGGCGCGACTCGCAGTCCCATCTGGAAGCGGGCGGGGAGACGCTATGCATGGACATGGCATACTTGTACACCTTCCTGACGCAGGCCCTTGGCCTCACGGACGCGACGCCGCTCAACGTCCCGAACCGCATTGCTGGCAAGGCTGTGTCGTGGTCTCTCGGCTCTTCCCTCTCTCTTGTGCTTCAAATGGAGTGAAGGAAGTGTGCTGACTCCCTTGTAGAATGCTCTCTTTTGCGCTGCATCACAATGCGCACCGTTGCAACGCCGAGAAGAAGGTGCCCCTATCGTGGGACCCCCGCGTATTGTTACTGTACTGTGGCACTTTATGGACAACTTCATTAAATTGGTTTTCCGTACAACAGCCGTGAGGCGCGAAAGCGCTTTCGAGTCCGTGAGCAAAAGTACTTCGGTTTGTGCCAGTGCGCGTGCTCTCTGCGCAGCCGCATGTTGGGAAATCGATGAAGCTTTCCAATTCAATTACAGCTCTTTCTTCCTGCTTTCTTTCGTGTTTGTTCGGATGCTCGAGGGTGAAGTCGAGGAGCCCGGCCGGCGGGAACACACCAAGCTTTTTAAAAAGGATATAAGCTCTTGCTAGCAAAACACGGTCAACAGTACAAGCGACCTACTCATGGCCGCTCAGCTCCTCTATGGTACTCTCTGACTACCCCCTAGTGCACCACTTCGAGCTGTCCCCTGCGGTTCTGACACACGTGCAAACAAGGCGGCATTACTTTGTCGGACCCATCCCTACGGTGTCTGTCGACCACGTCTCCTCGAGAACGGTTTGAGCAGGAAGAAATCGTAAGCGGACTTGCCGTACCAACCGCAGGTGCGGGCTTATCGGAGCCGACGGCTGCGTTACGTGCAATACGCAAGATTTGGTGAAGACCATGCCGGATCGCTCAGGGTGATGTAACGTGATCGGCACCTGCTGCGCTGAGTTCCTGTGCAGAGATCGGAAGATAGGGAGGTCGCGCTCCCCACCACACAACCGCAGTGTAGTATTCAATGGCAGAGCAGATTGGCTGTTGTCAGTGCACAAACACAAGCAGAAAACAACCTCCTTAGTGTTTCGGAATGTCGCGTTTCGTGCTGGGGTGCCAGTGCGGAGTTGCACCTTTGTGAAGAAATGGAGCTCCAGAGTGCGACGTGCCAGGGTAGATCAGCGGCGTTGCCCGACCCACGATCTCTCGCGGTATTCCGCGTTCTCTGCTTTCACCACTCATCTGACGACCCACTTCGGCAAGCTCCAACTTCTCCTGCTATCATCTCTTCAGACGTGGTATACTCGCCGTCTTTTTTGAGAAGACCGGAAGCGGAACTCTGTTCGCCCTCCTTCTTTTCCGTCTAGTTGCTCGGCTCCGCCCACAGCGCTCGTTGCCTTGCGTGCTTCGTGCGCGAGAATCCTCTGCTGACTTTATTGTGCGTTTTTCTTCTGATGATTCATGCTAAATATCGGCTACAGAGTTTAGCAGCTGCTACATTGTGGATGTATCCGCGGAGTCAGACGGAAAGACAAATGAGGTAATTCCTCAGCAGGCGCTATTGCGCTGTAGCAGTGGTAAGACTTAACAAGCGAGACAACGGAAGCGGCGACGGTACCGGCCAACACGTGTACGCAAACGTGCAGAATTGCGTCGCCACAGGTGCGCTGCTGTGAGGCCTTTCATTTTCTTCTCTGCGGGAACGTTGTTTGCACACAGGGACGCGGTGCCTTTTGCTCTCTGTTACTCTACGGGTAGAGGAGACAAGGCATTTCTCGTCATCTACTTTGACCTCTTCTGATTCTCTCAGATCGACGACCCGTGCATTACACATTTCTTCCAGTAGACGAGTTCACCTCTGAGAACTATAAGCAAACATACGCGATTGCACGCACAGTTTTCCTCACACAAATTCAAAGCCTCTCTTCACGAAGATGTCGCTTCAGGGTTACATTCAGGACTTTAATGCGTCGCTCGCCTGCGATTCAACTGGTGACGCTCGCACAGCGCTCGAGCGTCTGCAAATGTACAACTTTGTTCAGATAACGAGTTTCATGCCTCCAGAGCTCATCACGCGCTGTATTTGCACACTGAGTGCCATGAGTCCGCAGATGAGACTGAACGCGGAGACGCTGGTGAACTACCCTGAAGCTGGAAAGACTTGCGGTAGAGTGGTGGGAAGAGAAAACCATCTGGCCTACGGAATCGAAGCGTTGGGGACAAGTGAGACACTTCCTCGACTTAAACTCTCGCTGTGGTGGGCGGAGCGGTGCGGACTGCCGCTGAGTCTTACCGTAGACAACGCAGACAACGACATGCTGAAGCTTCTCCCGAATAGTATGAGGGACCGAGTGGAGGAGCTGAACGTCTACACCTCTTCAGGAGCTGTGTATGCGCCAAACCGCACACCAGAGAGCGACGGTCAGCGCGGGACCTTTCTCAGTTCACTTTTGACGTTTCCAAACATAACGAAGTTGTCAATTTTGTGCCGGGAAGGGTGTGAAACCTCTCGTGATGTAGCTGACGTGAATCGCGCGCTACGTGTTGCGGCTCAGATGACGATCAGCGAGATACAAGTTACAGGTTTTAAGCAACTGAGCGACTTCTCCGCGCTGGAGGGATCGCAGCACCTTCGACACCTGAAAGCCACCCGTTGTGGAATACGGTCGGTGGCAGAGTTGGTGAGCTGTCCGATGCTCACCGATCTCGACGTCTCCAACAATCGACATCTGCAGAGTGTTTCCGATCTCGCAGGCGCACCTCGTCTCACAATTCTCGTCGCAAAGAATTGCAATTTACAAAACCTAGATGGTCTTGACAGCTTTCCCAACCTCCTCAAACTTGACGTGTCAGGCAACGACTCTGTAGAAAGTCTTCACGGCCTTGCTGGCGCGGAGAGTCTCGAGGAACTTGCAGTCAACCACTGCAAGCGACTGTGCAATGTTGACGGTCTCAACAGCTGCCAACAACTCGGCGAGGTCGACGTCTCCTACAACGAGATCTTGGAAGACGTGAGCGGCCTTGCTGGTGCACCATCCCTTCGGATTCTCAATGCGAAGGGGTGTCGGCTGCGCAATGTCGCTGGGCTCAACGGGTGCCCACTACTCAGCGAGATCTATATCTCCGACAATGTCTCTTTGGAAGACCTGAGCGGCCTTGGTGGGGCACCTTCCCTTCGCGTTATCAAAGCGAGCGAGTGTGTGATAAGCTGCATAGATGGCCTTAACAGGTGCCCACTACTCAGCGAGATCGATATCTCCCTCAACGACGTCTTGAAAAACCTGAGCGGCCTTGCTGGTGCACCAGCACTTCGGATCATCAAAGCGAGTGAATGTGGTCTGCGCAGCGTAGGTGATCTCTACCGCTGCCCACGACTCGCTGAGCTCGATGTGAGTCTGAACAGGCACCTAGTGAATGTGGATGACCTTGCTCTATCCCCCAGTTTAAGGCGTTTAACACTATATGGTACAAACTGTACGCGCGCTCGTTTTCTGAATTCCTCCATCGTGCTCCAGTGATAGAGGACAGCAAGGCTGGAACTCGACAGCTTTCACGCGTTCCTTTTTCTTCTATTAAGCTTTCGTCATTTTTGTACTTGATTGCACTGGCGAGGAGTGTCTGTGATCAACCACCCCTTGCGGTGTCATCTGTTTCTTACCGCTTTATTCCTTTTCATTCCTTTTTGTACCTTGCTCTTTCGATAGCTTTCCGCTCTCGAATCACTCTTCTTTTCTTGTTTACTGTCTGCATACCTGGTAATTAAAACTGCGCCTTTTACCCAACGGTATGTTTTGAAAGCTCAGCTGCGTGGACTACGCCGATTGAAAGTAGAAATCCGGGTAGTCTCCGCAGTTTGCAGAGGCTTTCTCTTTTAACTCTCCCACTGTTGTATAAAACGTCTTTTGTCAAACCGGTCAGGCGTTTAACTTCATTCTCACTGTCTTTATTTTTGTACTCGGTGGCACAGCAGCGCTGACTCAGCACCGTCGCAACACTCGTAAGTGGTCGGGCTGCGCCTCCAAAACAATAATAATGCTCTTCTTTTTGCGGGCTCCTTCTCTTTTGAGCTCTTTTTTTTGTAAGTGTTGGCTCGATCGATGCCGTACCCCTCTTTTTCTTTTCATGGCTTCGAGGCGTTTCAGGGCGTACAAGTCCTTCGAACTGGCGCTTCTAAGTCACATAATGTCCCATTACTCCAGGTGGATTACAACAATCCCCTTCTTCTTTTTGTATGCGTCGGTGGGCAACGACAGGGAGAATAGCGTCTCTTTGGCACTGCCCGCTGCGCAAAACTCCACGTTTGAATTCATCTGTCCTTTTCTTTCTTGTCTATTGTACGTGAAAGGTGTCTGAACTAAGGCAATAATAACACCACCCCCAGAGAGTGTTGAACATGATGGAACAGCGGAAGAAGATCATACGGGAGGCTCTCCCAAGTGCGCAAGCAACGCAGCAAGTTTGTATTGCAAGGATATAGTGCCCTGCAGTGACGTTTCATCTGCGACGTTAGAGCGTGTAAGGGACAGCTGTTGGTACTGCTGAATTGCTGGTAATGTCACCTTTCTCGCCATTCTTTACACAATGCTGTCTCCCCGCTCTTCTCTCGTCCAATCTTTGTCTCTTTTCGTCTTGTCTTACGTGCATTTGGTCCTTAGAGCAAACTGCCTTCACGAGTGCTTCGATCACAGATGAAGGACGTAGCGGACCGTGCTGCTTCTCAAGCGGCATAATAGCTGAACACTTTCTGTTCCCAGGTACTTCCACCGATGCGTGTGCTTCGTCGAAAGGGAATGAGGTGAGGCAGCACTTCGAATCCACAGATGAGCTGTCACCGTCACCTACAACGGCTGTTGAGCACGATTGACACGGTGCTACAACGGCAACAGTGTCCTTTCTTTTCCACGTTACCAGGCAGCGGATCGGAGCCATGCGATCATCGAGCAACTCTGCTCCCCTGGTACTGTGGGTTATTATAGTGCCAGTTGCTGAGAGCTGCCTAAGGGGGGATAAGTGTGGTACCGCAAAAGGGGATGGTAGATGAAAGGAAAAGCGGACTCCTGCGCATCGAAGTGCATTGCGTTTGGAAAAGGTGGAAACCAGACAGAAGTGGCTCGAACATGCCGAGTGCAGCGTCTCAGTTGTATCACAGCTCTTTCCTTTCTATATTACTTGGTAGTGGATTGTCACTGCCGCAGTCTCAGCACTGCTTTGCATCCTCTGAAGAACAGAGCAAGAAGAAGAGGGTGGAGTACGGTCATTCTTTGGCCAGCATGTGAGTCGATGCAAGAAGACCCAGGGGCCTTTTTTACCGTCTTCATGATCCGCTTTGCAAAACGCAACACTTGATTGGCTGAAAGAAGAACGGTCTGTTGCAACGTTGCCAGTCCTCCTCTATGTAGCAATAGAGAAGACCAGAACGGTTGACCTTCCGAGACTTGAAATCTTAAGAAGAAAAATACACATCTGAAGTGAGGTGTTTGATACGGAGAGAGAAGGAGGTGACGATAATTGACGGCAGGCATTTGCGCTCAAAGAGGAGGGAAGCGGAAGAAATACAAGATTTACGGGACCACACAAGAGAAGAACAGCTACATATAACTGTAAAAGGAAAGAAGATGCGACTGAGAAAACGGAGTGGAAAGAGGGAGAAGAATTTGAGATAAAGGCACGAAAACAAGAGAAATTAAAGCAGTCACGACAATGATTCTGACTGCCGAGAACGCCAAGTGGCTCCCGCTGAGCAGGTGCACCGTCAAGGCGTCCTCTATCTTTCAAGCATTGACGTGGAGTGTTGCGTCGCTGGAGCGCTGATGAACCACCGCATCTCGCGCAAGAACTCCTTCTTCGAGGTGATTGCACCGGCGCCGTGGAAGAGGCAGAGGGCGTCGCCGTGGTGGTGTGTGGCGGGCTCTTCGGGTGCCGGACGCGACGCTGTCTACCACTGCGGCACCACTCCACCGAGGCGAGGGGCCAAAGAAGGCGCGGCAGCTGCCCACCAAGAAGAAGCAACTGCAGCAGCAACGGCGGCTTCCTGCTGAACGGCAGAGTGTCGCAACGTCACGTGCTCAACCGTCCGCACACCGCGCCAGCTTCGATGTGATGAACCCACCTCTTCCTCAACGATCGCACGGCAACAGGCAATGGAGACGAGCAGGGGCGAAGAAGGGGTACGAAAGGGAGCTGACTCTTGCCGGGAGTTTGTTGAGAGACAGGCGGCCGCCACCACGGTAGCGGAGGTGAAAAGAGCACCAGCGCGAAACAGAGGCATGGCACGACGAGGGCTGCGACAGTTGCGGCGATGTCTGTGCCAGATGTGGTGGTGGTCGACTCGTGGGCCTGGCCACGCCGAACATAACACGATCCTCTGCACGGCATGAGAGCCGGACCCTTTACTGAGCCAACCGGCAGGCGAGCAACGTGTACAGGGGAGTATTGGTCCGTCTGTGGGCCGTCACCTTTCTGGAGACGTGTGACGATGGCAATTCCCACGGCTTAGGGGTAGCCGCTCTGGGAGTGCTGCGAGTGCGGCCCAAACTGAGGAATCTGCCGCTGTGCACCGTGCGGGGGACGCTGACACTGCTCCGTCTGGTGCGTGTGTGTGGCCTGACGGTGAGTGGCTGCGTGTTGTGTATGGCTGGACAGGTGTGCTGTGGGGTGGGCGTGCTATAGAGGGCTCTCTGCTGCTGAGTGTGTGGTGCTGTAAGAGACGGAGGGAGAAACATAGCGTATGTACATGGTGGCGTGGCGTGCGCAACCTGCTGTCTTGTGCTGTGTGCGTTGGTGTTGGGGCTGCCGTGGTGTAGGAAAGGGCGGGGTTAGGGTTAGGGTTAGGGTTAGGGAAGCGGTTCTGATTGAGTTTCGTACTCTGAAGAAAGAGCGTGTCACTTATTTAGTTTGCTGCTATTTTGGTTGTGGTTGGCGTGATATTTGGTCTCTTTTCTTGATTCGTTGTTTTGGTTAATGCTTTTGTGCCGCGAAATGCGAAGATGAAGTTTTATGTGTAGAGCCCAAGTCCATGACGCACGTTTGTACAACACTGGTTGTTCAGGATGCACTTTCGCGATGTGTTCCAATTGGAACGCGCGAAACAACACCTCTTCCATCCTGTCGGGAATGCACCGACACGTGCTCGAGATCACTTGTGACTGCTCTTCTTACTTCTTCTCTTGCTTCTCTTTTAACCCTCACGATCTCTTCTCTTATGATCGTGATTGCTGAAGCATTCGCCCTTCCCGCCAAAAGCATTCCGCAGCCGTCAAAGTTTTAAAAGCCCACCCACCCAACCCTTCGTTGCAACTCTCTTTTTGTTTTCATTCCTTTTCATTTACGAGTATTTCTGTTCTTCGCCTTTCTTTTTCCTGTACGTTCTGCAGCCTCTGGCGCAGGTGTTTTCCTTTACTTGACATTGTTGTCGCCGTCTTTTCTATTCTATCTTTGCGTTTTCTATCTTCGTTTTCGTTAACCGTATCTGTCTTCAGCAAGCTATTTTACAACCTG
>NW_015438394.1:0-36574 GCF_001293395.1 Leptomonas pyrrhocoris | reverse complement strand
CCCCTGCCATGGCGAGCATGCCGCTCCTTTATTTCTGTTCATTAATACACACAAAGACGCTATTTTCACTATTGTTAATGATTACGTTCTATTGTTTGTTTTCTATCCAGCGGTGAGTATTCCCTTTTTTACCGTCTGTTTTTTGCCGCCGGCATGCGGAGCTGCGGGTGCCCCATTTCCTTGGCTGCACCCCGCTTTCGCTTGGAACATATCGTTCAGGCCGCGACCGTGCATGCGCCGCTTTGGGTTTTGTTTTCCGTTTTGTTTTCTCCGGGCATCACATCTCTTCGCTTTTCTTCTCTTTAAGCCCCTCCGGCGCCCCTCACGAAGGCTGGTTGCTGGCACACCGGACACATCTCCGATGGAAGGGAGGGTATTCTTGTCCCTGCCGCGCTTGTATGCCGGGACGGTGTGCGTTTTTCCTTGTTTGGGTACCTCGACCCGCTGTACCCATTCCGGCTGAGCTCTTCGCTGCCGGCCCGGTTGTCGCCTTCGGTCGCGCGCTGACACGCCCGTGATAGTGACTCTCGTTGAACGAGCCCTGCGCCTCCGGTGTCTTTCTTGTGATAACCCGTGTGTTTTCCATTGAGTCTGGTTTGACCCGAAGCCCGGCCGCATCCTCCGGGGGAAGGCGGTCGGCTTCTTAAAGCCACAGTAAAGGGCAACGAAGCAACACCAGCGAATAAAATGGGCGACAGTGGTGCGGAGCCAAGGGGTGAGTGTTCTCTCTTTCCTTTTTCTGTGGTGGTGTTACTGCTTGCTATTAGTTCTATTTTCATACTGTTTTTCCCAAAACTGAGGAGTAGAGATATGTAAGGCCTGTGTTGTGTAACCAGCAAGGACACCCTGTGCCGTGTTAACCAGACAAAATATTTTCCTTTTATGTTCGCTTTATCTGATACATCTAATTTATTATTGCTTTTTCATTTTGACTAACGCGGGGCCATCGCCTTGCCACGGCGCATTCGTATTTGGATGTTTAGAGCTAAGGTATTCTGCCCTGTCGGTTTTACCATTGGAATGCACATCATTTCCGTGAATGACAGGAGACTGTCTTCGACGAGATGTGAAGCTACGCTCAACAAGGGCCGAAGGGTACGTGTGATGGCCCACAAAGCGGAGCTACAGACGGCGCGGAGGTGACGCACGTCCATCTTTAGCTCCGAAGGGTCCTTCTCATTTTTCTGTTTCTTTACTTTCAGTGATTATTTGCAGCCCATAACAAAGAAGGGGCCGGTATATTGAACGCTCGCGGCCGACCACTGGCACACAGTTGTGCACAGATGTGTTTCCCGGTCTCGCTGCCGCTGTTCCCCACTTCTCCGATGAGCTAAAAACTTAACGTGCTTCGCACCCCCAACGCGCACAGTGTGACGGCGATGTCGCGCGTGCAGTGCACAAACCCGATTGTCCTTCGACAGCACATTTTTTATTCGACATGTCTCTTCCTCTGCAAGACCCTCGCATTTCAGAATAGAGCGATTTCTCTCATTTTGGGTGGAAAACTCCACTGAGACCTCATTCTGTAGCACGATGGGGTGCGTGGTTGTGGTGCAGCCCTGCGGCGTTGCCTGCTGCGTGCACGCCGACGCACGCCGCCACAAATGTTCTCTCGTCCGCTGCCTTGCTCGCCGCTCCATGCGCTTCTTCTCTTTTCCCCTCCCTTTCTTCCTGCACTGCTCCACCGCGGCGCCGACCGCCGCAGCTTGAAGGCCTTCTCTTTCACTACGCCTCTCTTCATAATCTCTTTTCGCTAAACACACACTTTCTCTTTTCTGTTTAATTTTAATACATCAGCTGTTTCAGCAGCATTCGTCACTGCGGCACACTCCACAAGCGCAAGCCCCACGTGCGACGACCGACTTTCTCGTTTCTGTCAAGCTGTACGAAGCTTTTCACGGCGACCCCTTCCTTCCTCTTCCGTACCTCCTCCCTCACCTCTCTGACTGCGACCCATGGCGTGTCTCAGCTACCCGCTGCGTCGCATGATGGTGGCCGGTGCGCTGCTGGTGCTGTGCGTGAACGCCCTCTTTGTCTCCGCGACCTCCACCTCCGACTACACCGCGGATCAGCAGAAGAACACGTTGGCGTTCCTGAAGGGCTTTGCAGTAGCGGGCTCAACTCTGGAGACCAGCTGGACGGGCACGGACTTCTGCACGTGGCCGTACGTGAGATGCTACGATGATTCGGGCACGCTGACCTTCATGGACTACATTGCGCCGGCGTTCACGGGATCGCTGGTGCTGCCTGAGCTGGGTGCGGACGTGAACGGCTCCGAAGTGATCTTCACTGGCATTGACTTGAGTGGGTTTGGGCAACAGGTTACGGGCTCCCTGCCTGCGAGCTGGGGCCGCCTGACGACGCTGACAAGTCTGGACTTGAGCGGCAACGCCTTGAACGGGTCACTGCCTGCGGACTGGGGCGGGATGGCTGCGCTGGAGTCACTGTACCTGAACAGCAACCGCCTTGAGGGCAGCCTTCCCGGCCAGTGGAGGTTCTTGTCGGAGCTGATGACGTTGCGGCTAGACAAGAACACGCTGTCCGGCACGCTGCCTGCTGCGTGGTTCCGCTTGACTTCACTGAGTACTCTGTACCTAAACGACAACATCCTTACGGGACCGCTGCCTGCGGCGTGGGTGGCGTTGACGGCGCTGTGGTCTCTGGATCTGTCCAATAACCAGCTAACGGGCTCGATCCCTGAGCGGTGGGGCGAGCTGCGAGTGTATACATTGGTGCTGAGCAACAACGAGCTGTGCGGATGCATTCCTACCAAGCTGAAGAACAGTTATTATCTCCCCACTGTGGATCCTGATGTGTCCGCTGACAACTGTACCACTGCAAACCCGTGCGAGCCGCACAGTGCTGACTCGGCCTCCGCGCCGGACGACTCCGAGGCGAGCGCGTTGCTGACGGCGAACGAGCAGAACACGCTGAAGTTCCTGCGGCTGGTGCGGGCTGCTGTGGGCGGGGAGCTGCAGAGCCTCTGGAGTGGCGTGTGGTACTGCGGCTGGTGGAACGTGAAGTGCGGGTCTGACGGGTTGGTGTCTGTCGCGCTGAGCGACGTCACGGTCTCCGGCCCGGCGCAGCTGCCGGAGCTGACGACGCACATCGACGGCAGCCTTGTGGACGTGACGAGTTTCGAGCTGTACGACAAGGGTGCGCGCGTGACGGGCGCGCTGCCTGCGAGCTGGGGCCGCTTGACGACGCTGAGGGAGCTGGTACTCAACGGCAACGCACTGACAGGGTCACTGCCTGCGAACTGGAGCACCATGACGAAGCTTTACACTCTCAACCTGGCCGCGAATGTCCTCTCGGGCACGCTGCCCGTCGAATGGGCCTCGATGCCGACCTTGACCGAGTTGCGGCTGAACAACAACCAGCTGGCTGGCGCGATCCCTGAAGGATGGAGCAACATGAAGTCACTGCAGGACATCTACCTGTCGGACAACGACTTCTGCGGGTGCGTGCCGAGCGCCTGGAAGGGGGGATATCGTCCGTACGTCCGAGCCGATGACGCGGTGACATCAACGAAGTGCCGCACCGCAAACAGGTGTGTCGACGGCAGCGGCAGCTCTGACAGCATGGCGGGGATGACGGAGGAGGAGAAGAGCACGCTGAAGTTCCTGCGTGGCTTTGCGGCCAAAAACCCGTTTCTTGCGAGCAGGTGGACCGGCATCTACTATTGTGAATGGCCGTACGTGCAGTGCACCTCTTACTCGAACGTGCTTAACTTCAACGCCTACAGCGCGCCGGCGTTTACCGGAGCGCTGGTCCTGCCTGAGCTGGGTGCGGACGTGAACGGCTCCGCCGTGATCTTCGATGAGATTGACGTGAGTGGGTTTGGCCAACAGGTTACGGGCTCCCTGCCCGCGAGCTGGGGCCGCCTGACCCACCTGACGAAGCTGGACGTGAAAGGCAACGCACTTACGGGACCGCTGCCTGCGGACTGGAGCGGGATGTCTGCGCTGCAGACGCTTCACATGGAGGACAATCGTATTGAAGGGGTTCTTCCCGCGGACTGGGCCAACATGACGATGCTGAAGTACTTGTACCTTCAGAACAACTCGCTGACAGGCTCGCTGCCTGGTGCTTGGAGCGGGTTGGCTGCGCTGCAGGAACTGTACCTGAGCAGCAACCGCCTTGAGGGCAGCCTTCCCGGCCAATGGAGGTTCTTGTCTAAGCTTCGCGAGCTTCGGCTTTCGAGCAATGCGTTGACCGGCACACTACCGGCAGAGTGGAAGACGATGTCCGGCTTAAATGCACTCAACCTTTCGAGCAACGCCCTCTCTGGCGCGCTGCCTGCGGCGTGGGCCTCCGTGGAGTTCCTGCGGTCTCTATACCTCGCAGCAAATCAATTTACAGGTTCGATCCCTCGAGAATGGGCAGCCCAGTGGACGTACTTCACTGCTGATCTGAGCAGGAACCATCTGTGCGGATGCCTCCCCGATGGTTGGTCGAAGAAAACTTACAACATTGACATTACCGTGGATGCCGCGGTGTCTGCGTCCAACTGCAGCGATAAGAACGCGTGCGACGTGCACAACACGACCACGACGACCACCGCTGCGCCGACGCAGGAGCAGCGAAACACCTTGAAGTTCCTGCAGGCGTTCTCAACGATGGACCCGAGTCTGGCGATGCGGTGGACCGGGAGCAGCTACTGCGACTGGGCGTACGTGAAGTGCTCTGCGGACGGTGCGGTGCAGCTGGACCTGTCACCGCTGCCGCTGGCGACAGCTGTGTCACGGACGAAGGTCGCCGCGTTGATGAAGACTGTAACGTCGACGGCGACCGTGCGACTGCCTGAGCTCGCGGCGGACGTGGACGGGCAGCAGGTTGCGGTGACGGAGTTGAGCGTGTACGGTAAGGGCTCGCGGGTCGCGGGGACGCTGCCTGCGAGCTGGGGCCGCCTGGCGCGTCTGCAGACGGTGCGCGTGCAGAGCAACGCCATCACCGGCACGCTGCCGTCTGCCTGGAGCGAGATGACGTCGCTGCGCAGCCTGAACGTGAGCGGCAACGCGCTGTCCGGTGGCGTGCCTGATAGTTGGGGTGGCATGACGAAGCTGGTGAGCGTCGACCTGAAGGGGACGGGCCTGTGCGGGTGCCTGCCCGAGGGGTGGAAGTCGAAGACGGTGGCTGCGGATGCCGCGTTGACTGCGCGGGACTGCGCGAGCGCGAATGCGTGCCCCGCGGCGTCGAGCACATCAGCCCCGCCGAAGAAGACTGGATGGATCCTGATCCCACTGTGGTGCGTGCTGGGTGCTGTGGGTGGGCTCTTGGTGGGACTTGCAGTTAGCTTTGGCGTGCGCTTCTACCGCCGGCGTCAGCGTGCGAGAGAGGTGAGTCGATTCCAGGCCGTGCAAGAAGCGGAGATGCAGCCTTTTTCGAAGATGCCTGACTCGCAGTATTAAAGGTCGCTGGCGAGGCGCCACCGTTGCCGCTGTCGCGTCTGCGGAACAGCGGGGGGTGCGCATGCGCGTGACCGCGTTAATTCTTTTTGATTGTTCTCTCTCCCCCTTTTCATTTCTTTTTTTTTTCTCACCGTTCCTCCCGCTGACCTCGACGTGCTGCCGAGGGGCGGAGACGGTGAACGCACGCGACAACGATTTTGATTCTCTAACGAGGCTCAGCTGAGCTAGACTTTTCTATTTATTCCTCTGTGAAGTGGAGTGTTTAAGTGCCTTTGCCAATTAATCATTTTTTCTTCTGCCGCTCTTCACGCGACCGCCCGCTTTTTCTCTTTTGCTAAAAAGTAGATTTCTTCTCTCTTTCAATTGGCGCCGGCGTCTCTGCGTGGATATGGCTGAACGGCATGTGCCCATGGAGTGGTTGCACGAGTTTGTCTGCGTTGCTGGGGCCGTGGTTGACGTGGCCGCCTCTGAATATGCGTCCGTGAGATGTCTCTGCGTGTGTGCGTGTGGAGCCACCGAGAGAAGCCGCCGTGTGGGGAGCAGGGAGCGACAGAGTTCACACTCCTCTCGTCGGTGTCATTTTCCAGGCTACTTATGTTCCCTCCTGCGAGACAAACCCACCCACCCACACATGTGCAGACGTCCGCTGCTCGCAGCTCAGCCGTTCAGCGTTTTTATTTTCTTTTTTTTTCACTATTTCTGTGTTCACTGCCGTTTTCACTGAGTGCCGCCTCACTTGCCTTTGCGCTGATTGTGATTGTCCTGTTTCTCGCGACTCTGCTGCCTGTGTGGCGAGGCATTGCTGAGCGCGTCGTTGAGCACAACCGCCAAGGGCATCGGAGAATGCACTCCACGCAGATTGAATATAGCGAACGCGATTATATACACGCGTCTTCCCTCTCGTTTGTCTTCTTTTCCGTATTCTTGACCGCGGGGTCTCTTATTCATGCTTTGTTCAAACATTGTTAACTCGAAGCCCTGCTTTCTTTTTAGTTTTGTTGTATTTTTCTTATATCCTGCACAGGTACGTGCGTGCTTTTCTAGTTTTCTGTAAGGCACCGTCTTTGCTGCCGGTTTTTCTTTAAGGGCCCTCGCGGAATGAATGTGAAGCTGGGGAACTGAGCGACGCTGCCCTGCGCGCAGCCGTGAACATGAGCACACACGCCTCTTTGTGCTTGCTCCACGTGCGGGAGCGCAGTCGATGGCTGACGACACAGAGGCGCTGCCTGGTGCACGACCTGCGCTGAATCAACAACGTAGATAGCAGCGTCTCACAACCTTTCCTTTTTCTTTAAAGCGAGCAGCCGCACTGGCTTCTGCGAGTGCGACGGTCGTTGGCCAAAGTTTTCTTTACTCCTTTGTTTCCTGATTCTGTTTCTTGTGTCTCGGACTGCGCCGCACTGTGGCACCTGTTTGCGGGAGTGGGCGACCCCCGCGCCGTGGCAGCCCGGTTATCGATGTGGCGGAGGTGTGGGCGAGGGTTCCTCATGCGCGTTGCACAGGCACGTCGGTGCACCTGTGCTTGACTTCATTTTCGCGGCTTGCGGAGCGAGCGTTGCGTCTCTCACGACCGGCTGCTCGTCTGCGCTGGGCCGCTGGCTTCCCGTGCGCGTGTGTTGGCCCTCCGCCCCCCTCTTGTTTTCGAGACTTTTTATTTCTATTTCTATTTCTATATGGTTCCACACGTAGGTTCCTTCTCCCTTCCGAATTTCTCACTGCCGACACGACGCCCGTCGGCGCACTCCGCTGCGCCTGTGCCTTGTGTCCCTCGACCGTGCTGTGCCGTCGGAGCCGCGACGGCATCACGAGCGTGTCGCGGTGCGGCGTGGTGTGGATGGAGGGTGCCGCTGGCTGCCCTCTCTGCACCATCCACGGTGCGCCGTTTGTGGCGACGAGGCTCGAAGGGATGATGGTGTGCTGGGCGGGTTTCCCTGCGCTGGATGCCGGGTGCGCTCGCGTTTTGAATGATGGCGCCGTTCACTCTCCTCTCCTCTCTTTCCTTCCTTCCTTCCTTTCTCTCTTCTCTCCGCTGTAACATGAAGCGGACCGTCCCACCTTAGGACGCGAAGGTGCGTTTGCGCGTTGCGATAAAGTACGGCGACAGCTGACTTTGCCTGCGCTGCCGCCTTCGGGGCAGGCGGAGGTGCGGTGCTTTGACTTTTTGCGCTGCTGTGCGGCGGCGCGTGTGCGGGAGGCGCCGGGGGTGCTGCGCCTGCAACACTGCCGCGACACGCAGGTCTGTATTGGCGGTCTGGAGGCCTGTCTGTTCGGTGGCGAGCGGAAGCGCTGCAACATCAGCGTGGAGCTGATCGTGGCACCGAAGATTCTGCTGGTGGATGAGCCGACGTCCTGTCTGGGCTCCGTGCTGTCTGCAAAGGTCGTGCGCCCGCTGCCGCAGCTGTGGCGGATGGGCCGCGTTTTACTGCGCGACCGCAGACGGTTCCCGTGGTGGGTTCGGGGTGGTGCTTCGCGACGCGCCGGTGCCGCCCCACCCCTTCGCTTCGCAGCGTGTCGTTTGTTTGCGTGCGTTCCGAGGCTCCGCTCGGCCCTCGCCCTGGCGTTTGCGTGGCGAGGGAGAAGCAGACGAAATGGCGTTGGTTCTGCATCGACTCGTCCGCCTGTGTGCCCGGCATGAGCCGCTGCTCTCCTGATTTCCTTTCTTTCGCCCACACACGCACTCTCGCGCGTCAGGTGTTCGTCTCGCACCGCCTCCCCGCTTTACGGCGCGTGCGCTGTGGCTCTCTGCGCGCTCTCCCTTCTCCGCTGTTTTGGGGTTGCGCGCTGCGGTGCTATGTTTTGCGCCGCCGTATTATCCTCCTTGCTGTTTGTTTGCGGGCGCAACGGCTGGCGAGTGCTTTTGCAAGAGCGACCGTTTCATGCGGTCCGGTTGTGTTGCTGGGGTGTGCAGGGTGTGGCGGCCGGCGCCGGCTGTTTTAAATAGTGGCGAGTACTGAGGTTGGGTGGTGTTGCGCGGTGACCTTTGTGGCTTCTTTCTCCTCCCTCGACTGGCGTTTCGGATGTTTGCGCAAGAACTCGCCGTCGCCGCGCTCGCATCTTTTTTTCTCTGCTGCTCCCTGTGTGGTTTGCGCCACGATCGTCGCTGCAGTCGGACTCGGCAGCTGCTGTTCTCCTCCCAGGTGTCCCCTATCTGCTGCGGTGCGGCGTGTCCTGGTTGCTGTTGCGCCGCAGCTGGCTCCGCTGCTGCTCCGCTCCCCCCTGCGCACCGACGGCTTCAGTGACTGGGAGCACGGGAGGACGTGATGCGCGCGGGTGGCGGCGAGGAGTGGAAGAGCACGACGGACTCCCCGGACTGTCCTCCGTTTGTTTCTTCCCAGTTTTGGTGGTTCGCTGTGGACCCAGGCGCACGCCCCGGCCCCTTTGTCGTTTAGCCGCCGCAGCCCTTTTCCGTCGCTTTCGTGCGTGTAGCGGGGCTTCCTGCTCTGTGGCTTGCTACGCCCGGCGGCGATGCACGTTGCGCGCTTTCTTGGTGACTCAGCGAGGTGCAGGCTGTTGGCACGCCACTAAAGACCCGAGCCGAGAACGCGGACACGGACTGTGTGAAGTTTCACCTTTATTCCTGTAAGCGACTGGGGGAGGGGGGGGGGGCAGCGGCAACCACGAAGCCAGGTCTCAGACGGCGTAGCCCTGAGGTGCTCCGATGATGTTGGCCGCCGTGTTAGCGCGCTGACGAAATCGGAGGCGAGTGTGGGACCGGCCCTATTCGGGTTTCGCCTCTTCTGCGAATGGAGGCGCACGGCTTCAGGCGATACGTTCTTACCTTGTTGAAGCACCTCGAGTGCGCTTTCCTATTCCTTTTCCAAAGAATGAAGCGGCGCTGCTCCCCGCGTCTTCCTCACCTTCCTCCTTTCCGCGCCTTGCACGGCTAGGAGAGAGTCACCGCCACCGCTGCCCCCAATGGTGGCGAAGGTGTTGCCTCGCCGTCTGTGCGCACCCACCAGTGCGTACGCTGCGATCCGCCTGCATACGGGCGACTGAAGTCAGCTGTTTTGGCGTCAGTTTACGGAGCGTCGGTTTTGCCGCGTGCTGCGGAGTGCAGCCCGGGTAAACGCTGCGAGCGCCTCTTTGTCGGTTGCTCATCTCTCCCGCTTTGGCGCTTTACATCGGTGCTGGAGAGTGTTGCGCGACTTGAAATGAACGAACGCCGCTTCCACCTCTCCTCTGCTGTGCCTGTCTTCCTCTGCAGCTGTTGCGTTTCTGCTCAGTCCTTGCGCGTGTCCCTGCTCGGGTGCGCGAATTTCTCGTTGCTCCTCTTTGCCCTCGCAGCGGTCACCGCCGAAGCGAGCGGCGTCAGTGCGCAGCGGAGTCCACCCTCGCAAGCTGTCGCGGGGCTGGCTGTGCTTCGCCGCATTGCCCAGTTCGCGGAGTCCATTTAAAGTAGTGGAACCGCGGCCGCCATGGCTCTTGTGCGGGAGGCCGATGTGTGTGTGCTGGGGACCCCTGTGTACGGAGTATCTTGGTTCGTCACGCACACCCGCACGCTGCTGCTGGCCTCCCCCACGGCGGACGCCGCCATCCGTCGGCAGGCGAGCGACGCTGCCTGGCGTGACGGGGAGACGGACCTGGATTGTGTCCTCTGCGACCTCGCTGCGTGCGCTGGGACGGACAAGAGAGAGGCGGTGGACTACACCTTCTTGACGGCGCTGCCCCGGCCGCAACGCATTCGCGGGCAGTCGGTGGGCGATCGCCAAGCGCAGTTGCTGCAGTGGATGGAGGCGTGCATCGTGTGCCGCAGTCAGACGCACCTGCCGGAGTTGCTGCGAGGTGCCTCGCCCACTCTGCATTTTGAGTACGACTCGGCACTGAGGAGTATCGGAGGTGGACGTGGTGACGGTGGCCGGGTGGGGGGAGGTCCCGGCACGCGACGTGTGCAAGGACTCGTGTTGGCTGCCGTGGAGGGCGGCGGCGGCTCCCTTGTGCGACTCCGCATCCCTCTACTGCTGGAGCGCTCGGAGAAAGTCAATGCGGCGCTGAACAACGTGGCGGTCCTCTATTGCAAGTTTTCGCATCGCGTGTGGAGGACGAGCTATCAAGTTTCTGCGGTGGAGACGGACCTGCACGTGTGCATTCGAGTGATTCCGCCGACGGGCAAACTTACGGTGCTGTCAGAAGATGTGGAACTGCGAATTGCAGATGGCTCTGCGGCGGCCGACAGCAACAACCAGTCTTTAGTGCCGTTTTTGAAAAGTTGTGTGGATTTGAACGGGCTGCCGAAGCTGAAGTTAACGCACGAGGGGGGCGGCTTCATCGATCACCTGCCGCAGCTAGAGGAGGCGCTCTATCGTCGCATTCGCGAACCGTTGCACTTTCTGAAGTTAATGCTTGGTCTGGGAGCCGATCTTGGGGGTCCCATCGATCTTTGTGTGAGCTGCAAGGCCGTCATGCGTTCGGATATCCCGCAGACGCCCCCTACGTGCAGAACGGCGGTGTTTTGTGCTGTCGACAGCGAGTCATCAGCTGCCTTCACAGTCGGGCTTCACTACTCCAGCGGAAAGGAGCTGCCCTCGATTGAGACGACGTGTACGCAGTACTTAAACCGTCAGGACAGTGCCGTGCTGTCCGCGAAAGTGAAGTACTCGAAACCGAGCACTACCATGCCGAGAGATGACGACAGTTTTCTCGATGTGGAGGGTTTACGCGCCGAGGTGGTGCGGGGCGTGATGGAGTGCATGACGCTGGCTCTCACTGCTGCTTCGTAGTGGGTGAGGTATTGTGTAGGTAAGTTTCATTGTAGCTCGTCAGCAACGTAGCTGTATTCTTTTTTCTATTTTTTCTTTTGATTTTGTTCAGATGTCTTTTCCTAGTCTTCTCGCGATAACTACTGTCTTTTAGATGCTGCGGTCTCTGCTTAGAGGGTCGCTGGCGTGATCGGTATGGAGTTCTCAAATGCAAGCATCTCTGTCTGGCATGAAAGGTAACGTGAGGGAACACTTCTTAAAAGGTGGAGTCGCAGCTTCTTGTGATGCAGTTGCTGCCGCCTCACGTTTTGCTTTACGCTTTTCACGTGGAGTTCGCGTATCTTGTTCCCCCCGTCACAGCTGAGCGTTTTGGCTTCTCTGTGGCACTTCGCCGGCTTTTTCTTGTTTACCGGGTCTGCCGCGGTGTGTATCCCTTGTGCCTTTTTAAAAAGCAGTTAATGCTGCGCGTTGCTTTAGTTATCATCATCCCTCCCCTTTTGGCTTTCGTGTTTTCGGTATTCTCGCGGGGCGGCGGATCTCACCCTCTTCCGTTAATCAGTGTATGCTGCGCGGAGGAGACCTCCATAACCTCCCCTTACGCCGCAGAAGCCCAGGAAGGCTGTCGACGGGACACGTCCTCGGGGATGCGCACATGCCGTGGCACTGGAAGGACACCCCTCTTTAATAATCCCTTCTCAGTCTGCAACTGAAAGGCAAGCATCAACGTTCTTTTGCCAGAGACTCTCAGTACAGCAAAGTTGTTCTCCTCAGAGAATTGCACCTCCTGCAGTCCGTCCTGCGCATCTGAAGGCGACCACCTCGTCGGACCGGGAGGCCGCTCTGCAGATGCCCACTGCCCACAGCGCGACGCGCGTCTGTTTGTTGGACGCCGCATGCGTTGTGCACACCTGAACCCTCTGCTTTCTGCGCCCCCTGCACGTCCGACAGAAGAGCACCTTCTTCTTTTCGTGCCCTGTTCCCGCAGCACTCATGGGTACGATACGTCATGCCGAGATGAGCGAGGACACGCAGAGGCCAAAACACCGAACTGCCGAGTTGGGCTTCTGTGGTTCGCTGACATCTCGTTGACCACTCTCGTGATGGAGTCCTTCGTGCCTTTCCCGTAATGTACTAAAATCCAACTTTGGCTCAGGACAGCGCAGCGCTTTCGACTCTTCGACCACGGCTCTTGGCTTGTCTACGCTCCCCCCCTCCCCCCCAAGGACGGTCCGTGGACGTCGGTTAATGCACCTGACAGATTCGTCGAGGGGTGGTGCACCTCGTTTTGCGCAGTGGTGTCTCTCGATCCTCACGAATGGTTTCCGTGGCGCGTACTCGAGCGTCAGGCAGACTTGCGGAAGACGAAGACGCGGTGCGCTCTTTTCTGGTGGCGGCTGCACCATGCATGGGCCGCCTTTGTGCACGGAAACACGGCAGCCGTCCCATCGCCGCCGACAACATGCACCGTTCTCTTGGTTTTTTATTTTCTCTGGTCACCAACACCGTTTGGGCGACTTTCGCTCTTCCGATGATGTTGTCTGTCCGCTGCTGCTGCCGCGTCGAGGTTGCAGCGGGCGGGAGGTCCAACGGACGTTCCGCTTTCACGGCGGTGCTTTTCGTCTGTGTGAATTTAGCCGTGCCGTTCTCTTCATAAAGGCGGGCGGCCTTCTTTTTCTTTTCCTTTTCGGTAGCGCAACTCGAGAGCTGCAGCGCAGCGAGTGCATCATCGCTTGGTAGGCCAACAACCTCCGTTGAGACTTGGTAGGCATGGGTTACCTGCCTCTCTGTGTCCCGCCCGCTTCAGTTTTCTTTCATGTCGTAGAAACCGGAGACTGCCAAGTCGTCACCTCCGCCCTTACAGTTTGACATAGCAGCGAGGCTCACAGACCTGCGTAGATGAGGTACGAATGAAAAGTACGGTATAAGTAAAGGAAAGAAGGAAAACAGGAACGTTCGCGACGAAGGACGAAGTCGCATCGTCGATCCATTGAATCCACGCCGTTCGACAACACGTCTTCTTTCTTCTCTACAGCTTCACTACCCACAAAAGCAAATGATTACGATATGCTTAGCCGAAGAATGAAGTACTTTATGCTGCATCTGGATGGCTGTTGACTCACGGACGTCTCTCCCCTTCGGCACATCTTCTTCGCAGCGTTAAATAGGCTCTGCGGTGTATCGATAAACTCTCCACGCATCTTTCTCTTCTCTCTTCTTCTGTAGTATGTACATTCTCCTTTGCGTTGCAAACTGGAAATAGCCACATCAAGTGCGCAGGAGCCACCGTGCTGCCCGTACTACGAGACGAAGAGAAGACCGATCAAAAACGATTGCATCACTCTGCCCTTTGTTTCTTCCTATTGGATGTAAAGCTTCAGCCACCCGTGGCATTCTTTCATGGATTATTTTGTCTGCCGAGTCGAGCATCTCATCAAATAGTGTCTTTTACTTGTACAGAGGCTAATGGACAGCACGGGGGGCGGGGGCGGTTCGGCGTGCGCGTCACCGAAGGTAAGCAACAACAACAGCGCCTTCGATGCTCTCACGCTGCAAACCATTCAGGACCAGCAGCACATCATCGAACGGCAGAGAGAATTGGTCGCCACGTTGAAGACGCGCGTAGAGGAATTGGAGGCCCACCAGCTGCGCCACTCCAATGCAACGGCGATAGCCACTACGCATCACGGTGTCGGCAGCAGCGGCTCGTACGCAGCGGAAGCACGACTGCAACGCCGCATCCAATCTATCGAGGCGGAGAACGCAGCACTGAAGGAATGCGCGGCGGGGCTGCGAGATGACTTGGTAGTCGCGGCGGAGCATCTCCAGACTCAGCAGCTCGCAAAGGAAAGGGAAGAGGCGGCTTGGAAAGAAAAAGTGGACGCGGCGGAGGCGAAAGCCGCAGCCACCTCGCAGCTTTTAGACGCGATGGACAGACGGACGACGAAGCTCTCCGATCAGGTTCAGAAGCTGCGCAAGGAGGCCGACGTCCGCGTGTACGAGGTCGTGCAATGGCGCTCGCTGGCGACCACCATACTGCAACACCTCGACAAGGTGCAGAGCCGCTACGCCAGGGAGCAGGTCATCTCTGTTGAGGACAGTGTTCGACGCTACGCCGCACGTCAAGCACCAGCACTCAGTGTTTCTGCAGCGGCATCTTCACCCAGCCGGAGAGAAGGAGAGGCGGAAGAGCAAGCGATGGAGGCGAACCGCCACATGTGGAGTCGCAAAGCGCAGGCACAACAGCCTTTGAAGGTCAGCAGTGCGAAACCTAGAACTGAAAACTCTACCGGTCCCATGTAGTCCGGCGTCCTTTCACGTGTGTACGCTGAACCAAACCAAAGGAAGTCGGACAAGGTGGAAACAAAGAAGGGAGGCGTAGCTGCCGAATCGGCGGAGACGACAGGGAATGCGGATGGTGCGTGGCATTCTACGTGGGAGAGGCGGTGTTGCCTCCGTTCTCGCCTGAATCTTCGCCACAAACTGTTGGTTCATTCTCAGGAAGATGTGCCAGGCCACAGGTGTCGCAGCGACGACGCTGATGAGGCATAACCGTCGTGGATCCGTGCATGATCCGGTACCGCAAGAAACGGTTCGATGACAAAGAAAAAGGATTCGTACGCTTCAGTAAGAGTTTTGTCTGACAGAAGCACCTGGCGTGAAGAGCAACAACAAGCCCTCTTTGTGGAGGAAGCGATGTCCTAAGAGAAAAAGAGATAAAAAGAAAAAATCTTCTACTTTGATTTCCACTCTTTTCTTTTGCCGTTACAGACGGGTGCAGAACGGATTTTCTATTCTGCGCTGCTTGTCGCGCTGTCGTTTCATTTCGCGTCTGCCGTGAGCGCACGCGCGCTTTTGCGGCCGCCTCTGACCAACACACGTTGTTGGGGTAAACTCTGGTTCTCTCCTTTTACTTCCCCCCGCTCCGCTGATCTCGTTCTTTCAACTGCACAGGTAGCACGTGCTGTATTAAAACGAAAAGGGAAGAGAAGTTGTACATTACGCGGCCTGTTTCCGTTTCAATTTTTCTTTTCGCCTGTATGAAGACGGCGTATCAACACACACACACACACAACGCCTCGTATTGAGAGATCGCAGTGCACTGTGTGGGCGAGGATTTTCCTTCCTGCGCTGCGATTTAGTAGTAGTTTCAAATTAGACCGCTCTTTTCTTCGTCTGCTGTCCGTCACTGCGCCAACAACGGTGACAACAGACACGCAAACAAATATCTTCCTCTTCTGCGTGGAGACGCAAGGTTGCCTCGCATCGTAGCAGGCAGCAGCTTTTGTCCGTAGAAACTTGCGTATATCCTCTCGCTGTGTTGATCCTTTTATTTGTCATTTATCTCCCTTCTCTTTTTTACTGTTCTGTTCTTGTTATCGCCCTGAGCGAGCGGGCCTTGTGCGGTTCTTCTCATCCTGAAAGCTCCTTCTAGCAGAAAACCGAAGAAGAAAAACCCATCTCCCCATTCAGGTGGAGTGACTCGTAATTGGGGAAAAAAAAACTGCACACACACACACACGCGCACACCGCACCGATCTATACATCCTTCTGCGGAGGCGTTGTATTTCGATTCGTAAGCTATCGCCTTTCTTTTACCTTTCTCGAGTCCAGCATTTCTCTCTCCCACTCACCGCGTGGTGCGCCTTCCTTGCGTGTGCGTTAATAGCAGAGCTCTGCGTGCTAAATCTTTTCCTGCCATTTTTTTACTTCCCTCTCCGCCGCCCCTCAGGAGCCGCACATGGACAAACACACAAACCGCCCCCTCCCCGTCATCATGCCCGGCGCTCCCAAGGACTACTACACCTCGATGGTGTACAAGTCCAATTACCAGGACACGCAAACACCCTTCGTCATGGGTGCGGCACCAAAAAAGAATCCGCAGCCGTACCGCACGCCCTTTAACAGCGGCCTGCAAGGTAGCGCCAGCAGCGCCCTGTCGGACGGCAGCGCTTTATCGATGCCTCCTTCTGTCGCAGCGATGAGTGCGGCAACGCTGACGCCGCAGCAGTCATCGGGGCAGCAGACCGCCTACATTCCCAGCCGGCCGAGCGGTTACGAAACCTTCGACGCGGTAAAGCCCGCTGGGAGGCTCTACACGCACAACCCGTACGCCTCCTCCTGCACGACGCCCGTCGTGGACGGCTTCCCCAGCGGGTACCAAAACCCCTACAACTCTTCCGCTATGCGGTGCAGCAACTCTGTCGCCGTGCCGCACGGTTTGCTGAATGCGACACGTCCCGTCTACGCCGCCTCTGACGTCAGCGGTGGCGGTGAGGCGAGTGTGTTGGCCTCCACGCTGGAGGAGCAGTTCCTCGGTGTGGTGGGTGGCATCGCGGCCACCGCCATGTCCTGGCGCGGTCGGCTACTGCTGCTGAGTGTGTTGCGCCTGCAGCACGTGGACAAGATTCAGATGATCTACGACGAGATCGCACCGCAGTTTAACATGGTGGCAGTGGATCAGCACGGATGCCACGTGGTACGCACGTTGATTGAGTACATCACCGCGGAGCAGATGGAGGCGCTGGTGCCGTTCATCGACCCGGCGGTGGTGCTGCAGATGGCCACGGCTACGCAGCACACCCGCCGTGTTCTGCAGGCGATCTTCGAGCACCACAAATCGGAGGCTCTCATGCCACTCGTCGAGGTGGTCAAGACGGACTGCAAGCGGCTCTCCATGACACAGCAGGGCTGCATCGTCATTATCCGCATCGTCGAGTACGCCATGCCGGCGCAGAAAAAAGCCCTCATCAACGAGCTAGTGCCCATCCTGCCTGACCTCGCCACGGATCAGTTCGGCAACTACGTGGTGCAATGCATCCTGAAGAACATGGACGGCTACGTGTCGTTTGAGGACCTCGTCGAGAGCTTCCAAGGGCACTGGGTGGAGCTGTCGTGTGACAAGTACAGCTCCAATGTGATGGAGCGCATCATCGGCATGCTGCGCGGCGAATCTCGCCAGCGAATCGTCACGGAGCTCATCTTTGAGCTGTCGAACCTTCAGCGCCTCATGCAGAACAGCTTCGGCAATTACGTCTTGCAAGCCGTCATTGGCAGTGCCGTGGACCAGTACGAGTTCAAGTGCGTCTACGACGCCGTCACGCCGTTTCTTCACACCAGCCCCTATGGCCACCGTATCGAGGCGAAGCTCAAGAGCCGTTACGACGTCCTGTACAAGAGCACATCCATGGACTGCTGCCCGGTGGACGCCTCTCCAAAGTAATCCGGAAGCAGGACCATCGCCAAATCAGGAGAGAAGAGTCAAATTAACACATGGGATTGTCAGCGTCCGAAGGATTAGAAGTCTCGGCAACAAAAATAGCAAAAGCGATTATTTTGAAAATCGAGGAGAGAGAATGCGCTGCACCGTGAGGAGTCGCCGCCGCCATTCCGCGCACGTGATCTACACCGTTTCCCCCTCCGCATTTTTTTTTCCTTCTTTCTTTTTCCAAACGTTCTGATTCGATTTTTCCCCTTCCATTGTATATATATTTTTGTTTCTCTTTCGCCGTGATCGTTTCTCTTTTTTCAATGTTTCACTGTTCTTCTCTTTCGCTCAATTTCAGATTTCCTTTTATTCTTGCTGCGTGCACGAGAACCGCTGTCGATGTGCAGGCACCGATGTCAACACCACACACACACACACACACCCGCTCACGACACAGTCTTTGAGCGACGGTGGATGGAGTCGGCACCAGCTCAACCGTAATACAGTCGGGTTGTCCGCTGAGGTTCATTTATTGATGTTATTATTATTTTATTTTCTAAACTCTTTTTTTCTCTTTTTCTTTCACACATCTCTCCCCACAAGGATATCAACAAACGGCTTCGTTTAAGTGCCGCCTCAAGTATTCCTCGTTTCAGTTTCCATCCGTTGAATCTTTTCCTTTTCTGATGTTCTTCTCTTTCGAGTGTTTTTTTCGTTTTGAGGTGATTTGCATTGCAGCGGTGCTTAATTCGGCTTCTTTTCGTCTCTTCCCCTCGCCGCCACTTTTCCCTTTCCTCCTGCTCCTCAGTCATCACCGCTGCGTCTCTTGCGTCCGGGTCGTGTTGGGCTGCGCGTTTCACACTTGCGTTTTCTGTTGCGACGTGCTTTTCCTGCTGCGAGTTTCACTGCGAGACGCAATGCTTTGTTGCACGTCCGCGACTTCTCTCTTCTTCGCACCCCTATTTGTTTTGATGGCCAGCGCCGGCAGTTTCCCCGTCACGTGCCGCTCCGTTTTGCGTTGCGGTCATTGATATTCTTTTGCTTGGTCGTCCGGCTGCGACATCCCTTTCTTGGTGCTACGGTGTTGGTGTCTCTGCAGCGATCATTTTCCTTCCTTCGCGGGGACGACACCCTATGGCACCGCATAAACAGCTCAACCCTGACGGCAAGCGTGCGCAGGAGCACGGTATGCGTGTGCGGTGGTCTGTATGCGAAACGGTAAGAAACCGGTTTCACATGCACAGACGACGCACACACACATAACGGCAGAAATGTGCGTTGACGAAGGAAGGACGAGACGGGACGGAGGGAGGGGTTATGGCCGTGCCCGGTTCTCCGCACCGCCCCCAGTTCTGTGCAGTTCTCTTTTCCTTTTGGATTGGATGAGTCTGCATGGCGTTCAAAGACAGTCTTTTCCTAAAAAAAAACTCTTTAGATAGGTTTCTATGTGTCATTTCTGTGTCCCTCTCAACCGCCGAAGCAAGTGGGCTTTGTTCTATCTTTCCAGGATGCGCGTAAAGAGCAAGACATTCCGTTTTCCGTCGGGAGCCGAGTGCGAGCTACCAGGCGGAGGAAACCGCCTGAGCCTACCATCCCACAGGAAGCGAGTAATACACGAAGAACGCCTAAGCGCTCTCTACAAAAAACAAGCAAATAGAAACTGTAGTAACGCACTTTTTTATTATTGTCTTGATTACGCAGGACAAGGCTGTTTGCAGCGGCGGCGGAGAGGGAACAGCTCGTAAAAAGCAACATGCGTAGGCAAGAGGAGACACTCGACGCGTGTGTTACTTCAAACTCTGTATAAAGCACCAATTTAACGGTATACACGATGTTTTTTTTTTAGTTTATTATTTCGTTTATACGTGCTTTTTTCTACCAGTTTGCCGATGTTCTCGATGCTAGTTTTGTTGTTTGCGCGTCGCTTTCTTTCTCGCTCCTTCTCACGCGTGGGAGCCGCCGTTTTACATTCTTCCGGACGCCGCGAAAGTGTCAAAGAGAGGGAAGAAAAACAGCAGCGGTGAAAAGTGGCGAAGGAAGCACTGCAGGGATGAGAGCGACGCCAAAATGCGCCACGTGCTTCTCCGTTTGTTGCTGCTGTACATCCGCTGCGAATGGCTTGTGGAGGCTGCACTCAATGAGGGACCCTTTCTCGGTGGAGAGCGACAGAACTTTATTTCCTCACGCACGCAAACACACGCCTGCGGGTGTGTCTTTCCTTTACGGATGCGCAGCCGGCTTTTTTCACCTTGCCGCTTCACACCACTCTTTAGCCTTTTATGCTGTGTTGCTGTCAACTTACCAAACACAGCTGCCGTATCGCACCTGTGAAAGCAACACTGACAAATGCGGAAGATGAAGTCTATAATAGAGTTGAGCACGTGTCTTTTGACGGATGCGGTCACCACCAAAAATCGTCCAGAGAACGCATAGCAACGTAAACATTCCGTGTTAATTGTAAAATATTTAAGACGGCTTCTTTTGCTTTATGTATATGATGCACCTCTGTGTGCATGCCTGGTTGCGTGTCACCATTCACGTTAGATGAACTCGGTGATAGCGTTAAGCGTCACAGTCCTTTTTTCTTCTCATTGACGTGCGCACGACAGAGTACACCCGAGGCGAGTGAAGAAGGAAAAAAAATATATTTGAGAATGAGAGGACGACCTGGGAGCAATGTGTGTGCTGATGCGGGCTCCTGGATCGTGTTCACATGACGTAAATGCTGCGATGTGTTATACTGAAGTACACGCACACACGCACAGGCACAGACAACTCCCTGCACAATTAACAGAAAAAGAGAAGGAGAACTTCATGTTTCTTTTATTGAAGTAAATATTTTAGCGCCGATGAGAACATGTTTTGGCGCGCATCGAAATTATCAAGACAGCCGTGTTTTTTCTTTTCTACTCTTTTTTTTTCTAAAGCTTCTTTTTCTTTGTCTCCCTTTGGGGGTGTCGCCTGCCCGATGAACAACCTCCGCCGAGACGCGTGCTTTCAGGGCGTAGGGCATCAAGCGACAAAAGCAAGACGGAAAGCGCCAACAGGTATCGAATTAACGGTCGTGCGGGGGTCGGAACCCACCGCCTGTCAGGTTCGATGAACCCAGAGAAGCGAATAGTATTTCGAAATACGCAGCCTTTAGGCTGAATTCCGGTGCGTTGTGCGGCCAAACAGGGATACGTTCAGCTGACGTTTCTCTTTGGGCTACGCGGAAGCAATGCAACGGACGGCCTTCAGGCACGGCTCTTGTGCCAATCCACGTAGCACCTTGTTCTACCAATGCGAACGTGAATTATACCGTCCGTTCATCTCTTCAAATGAAGGAAAGCGGCCTCGAGCTCTTATTCCAACTTACGCAGAATGCAAGCACGCCGTTCATGGCTCCAACGCCGCACTGCTTCCTTCACCCGCTTCAGAACTCTCGCTCACCTCTTTCTTCTCTTCTTTCTGTTCCTTCCGCACTCGGTGCTCGCTGCTCAGGACCCGACAACGCAGCAAACACGCAAGGCAGCGAGTTACTTCGAGGCCTCGGCGGATTCGTGTCGCCTCACACATTTCCTTGATGAGGGAAACGCGAGCAATTCATGGTTTCTCCACAGTCTCTCTCTCTCTCTCTCTCTCGAGAAAACACTGTCTTCTGCTGACAGGGCGTTGAGCACACAACCCTTCACTTGGACGCAGCAGCAACAAAGCCCGCGCACACCCCATGCCGACGCCCTCCCCCTTTTCCCTCACTTACAGCTGGTCCGGCGAGGACGACGGTGACAGACTCTCTCACCGCGTGGTGTGCCTCCGCTTGGAGGAGGAGGGAATGGAGCGGGCAGAAAACTTGGTGCAGAGCGCCCTGCACACGACGCCTCTTTCACCTACACGGAGCACCTTGACAAATCCTGCAGCGGCGCCGTGGATGGAGCTGACAGTAGGTGACCGCGGTGTCTTCGCACTGTGCATCGTGGCCAATGCCCGTGTGCTGGAGATCCACGAAGCAACCGGAGGAGGAACCAATACGAAAGGTGAGGCAACGGCCACGGCACCGCTACTCACGCAGGAGGCGCAGCTCGCCGATGCATCGACAAACCTGTACGCCCACTTTCTTTGCCACGGCGGCGGTGGTGCCCTCTTTCCCCCGCTGCACGTCTACCGGCTGAAATTGTTCGGCCGCACACCCCGCAGTGAAGTCTGCGTCGCGATGACTTGCCTTGTGCTGTTGAAGGAGGCTGCGGTGCCTGCGCCGTGCCTGGCTACTTCCACCGATCCCTTAGTGGCAGGGGAAGCGCTGGGACACACTGCCGGGGCAGGCGGTGCAAATGTGGTGGAGTCCCTCCTCGGACTGCAGCGGCAGCTTTTTATGATCGAGCGGCGTGTTGCGACGGCGTTCGACGATGTGAGGCAGCGAATGGCGCGACTGGAGTCCCGCGTGGAGCAGCTAGAGGCGCCTGTGACGGAGGCCCAGACTACCACCGATCCGGCATCGACGCCAGCACATACCACCTCACAGGCTTTTCATGAGACGAAGGAGGAGGAAGAGGAGGAGAGAAGATCGGCGTAACGGCCTTGTTCACATGCGCACTATATATAGGCCACTTTGTAATCGCTGCACGCTTTGCTCGTTCATCGGCGCTCCTTTCACGGAGTGGCTTCTTTGTGGCTGCATTGGAGTGGAAGCCGCACGTGCAACCTCCCCAAGTACGAGTACGGGGTCAGAGGGCGTCACAATGACTGAAAGTAACAACTTGCGAGTGCTTCCGCGGCTTTTCGAAGCATCAGCAAATTCATGGTGGTGATTGAAAAAAGCACATCTTCGCTGTACATTCACTTTCACTGGGTGGCGCATTCCCGCGCAATTTCCAGCTCTGCAGTTTTTCGTATCCAACTCTGTTTTCTGCGCCCACCTCCGCCGATTGCGCTCGCTCGCATCCAATTCGGCGCAACACACACACGCCCCCCCACACACACATACCCTGCAGTAAAGAAGCAACGGTGTCGCGCCTCTGCCGTCTTCTGCCGCTCCACATTTGTGAACGATGCGGCTTTTCTGCTCCAGAAAGTTGGCCCCTGCGGCTCTCGCCACGGCCACGATGACGCCACGCCGCGCTTTTCACGCGCAGCACCGCACCCCCGTGCTCCCGCAGGTGCACGTCGCCGACCCGCTGCCCTCGCAATGCGTCCACGTCGGCTACCTCATTCACCGCAACCAAATCGTAAAGCACACACCGCACCCGCTGGAGGTGGAGATGGGCTACCTGCTCGAGCGAGAGCACCAGCGGTACAGCCGACACGAGTCGACCGAGTCCGCCACCGCGTTCTTCGCCAGTCGAGGGCAGTCGATGGACGTCCTAAACCGCACCGATGCATCTCAGATTAGAGGCAACTTTTTCGGTCTAGAGTTGTATCAAGACGCCACGAAGGTGATTCTGCAGCGCTACTCGCCTGAGAAGCGGGTGGCGGCGGCGGACGCGTGGAGTCCGTCGGCCCTCAGCGACCACCCCCCGCCGCGCCACACTCTCCATCGAAAGATGGACGACTTTCTTTACCTCATTGTGCAGGAGGCGGAAAGTGGGAAGTGGGCAATCCCGCACACGGCGCGCAAAGACGACGAGTCGCTGCGCATGACGGTCGACCGGGCTCTGTCCTCGCACAACGCTGACGGCCTCGAGTGCTTCCTCTGGTCCAACGCCCCTCAGGCGACGGTGGTGTTGGAGGAGGAAAACACGCGTCTGTTTGTCTACTCCGCCACGTACCTATCCGGGCGGCCGCGGTTCGACTTGTTCGAGCCGAAGCCGCAGGACCACGCGTGGGTGACGCGGCAGGAGCTGCTGCAGTACAGCGATACTTTTAAGAGCACGGAGCTGCTGAAAGCACTGATGGACATCAGCGCGGATAGCACGTTCGAGTCCAGCTGATATGCGATTGTACAGCGAGGAGGACTTTTCGTTTGTGGACCCTTGCACGGGAGCGCTTTGGCTGATACAAGACTCGGTGAATGAGTAGGTGCAGAGTACGGTGCAGCTGCCTCACCATGCCAAGTAAATGGAGAGGTTTTTCTCACCTCCTATCTTCACGCTTCATGCGTAGGCACATCACGTTATCTTCTCCTCTCATGTATTATCTTCATCGCGCTTTCAGAGTGTATTCTGTTGTGTGTGTGTGTGTTGGCTGTGTTGGTGTGTATGGCTGCCGCGCCGGTGGCGGGGCGCTGACGTGTCTGTTGCGTGTCTATTCTGTCTCCACAACCAAATCTCTTTCATCTCGTACGCACAAGCGAAAAGGAATAACCCCCCACGGGCCAAAATTGACGTGATATTTGTCGGCCTGCTTTCTTCGTCCATCAAAAAAGAGGCGAAGATGAAATGCGTGCAGCTGCATCTACATTGATGTAGTTTCAGCCAGCTGCTCTGCACGTACTTGCTTTTAAATTTGCATAATCCGCCTGCTGCGATTCGTTCCTGTGCATTGTGCACGCATGATGATGTCGGTCTGCTTGCTATTCCAAACACCAGTGTCACTGCACCATAGGTTCAACACGTGTAACTCCCTCTTGTCACCTGCTACTCTCTCACGTTACTCCCCCTCCTTGTGCTTTACTCTGCCAGATTTACCGTTGCCTCTGCATCCTTTACGCATCCGCGTGCTCTACTTTGCTTTCTCGCGCGTTCTTTCTACTGTGTTTCATTAAAAAGAGAAAAACTGGAGACATAATTTGGAGTTGTCCCCTCCACCTCTTTCTTTATTTTTTTTTAAAGTATTTTGTAGCTGTCTGTTTTTGGTTTCACGTGTAGCGATTTCTTTGAGGTGTGAAGTGTCGTCGAGGAGAAAACCTTTGCATTCTCTTTTCTTCCGTGTCTCGTGCGTATTTCCATCGTGTGAATCTTCGCGTGCTTCAACATCTATTTCCCGTCTCTGCGCGTCGGCGTTATACAGAGTTGTGTCTCGAGAGTTGCCTACCGCTGCCGCCAACGACACCGCGGGATTGCGTGATTTTCCTCCACATTTCTTGTTTCCTTCGACGAACCGCAGCACACCGCACGTCACGATGGCCAAGGAAAAGCTGAACTTCCGCATTACGGGGAAGAGCATCACCTACGAGGGCCACCGGGAGAAGCGGCCGAAGGATCTGATTGACATCCTGGCAAAGATGGGCGTGAGCGAGGACGTGGTGCTGCCCACCTTCCGCGAGAACATCGAAACGCAGTCGAACTTCACGGATGAGCAGGTGATGGAGATGTACGCCGAGGCAAAGGCGATCCGCGAGGAGAAGAAACGGGGCAAGAACGGTGGCGCTGCCCCTCCTGCTGCTGCCGCCACAACCCCCTCCCACCCCCACACCGGCGCCGGGGAGCAGGAGCAACCGCAGAAGATCACACTGACCTACGCGGGCAAGCAGTTCTCGTACCAGGGCCTGCCGAGCGGCAAGCGCAACGCGGTGATGCAGCTGTTGTCGAAGCAGAAGGACGTGACACCGGAGATGGCGGTGGAGACGTACCGTGCGAACCTGACAGAGGACTCCGCCACGGAGGAGGAGATTTGGGAGATGGTCCAGGCCATGAAGAATAAGAAGAGCAAGCACCACAAGGACGCCAACAGCACGGCCGAGATCGCCACCTCGACGTCGTCGCCGAAGGCGCCGTCACCCGCGTCCGCCTCCGCCTCCGCCTCCTCGCCCTCCGTCCAAGAGAGCAACACCTACGACGCCATCGACGAGCTGGCCGGCATGTCAGTGAAGCAGCGCGACGATCTGAACGATTTCATTCGGCAGGTGCTGGAGGGGCCGACGACGGATGTGGCTGCGCTGCTGCGCGAGGAGCCGAAGCCGCGTCGCGAGGCCGAGGACCACAAGGCGGAGGTGCTGACGGCGCGCACGTCCGGCAAGATCGCTGTGTACCTGCAGGAGGAGAACAACACGAGCGGCACGAAGCTGATCTACGCGACGGCCTCAATGACGTTTGAGGAGTTCCTCGCGGTGGTAGAAAAGAAGTTCGGTCGCAAGATGGTGCTGTCCTTCTACGAGGGCGACGACGTGATCGAGCTGGATGACGATGACGTGCTGGCTATGTACCTTGAGATGGTCGTGAACGGTGATCCGAAGAAGCTGCGCCTTATCTGCTCCAACCCAGACACCCGCGCGAAGGAGATTGACGACCAGATCACGGAAAACCAGCAGCAGAGCGTGAGCGCCGTCGGTTCGCAGGTGATCACGACGAAGGCAAAGCCCTACTCGAACGGCGAGCTCACCGTCACGGAAGATCGCACGTATTCCGGCCACTCCCTGGCTGTCTACTGCTGCGCCTTTGCACCGAAGGGCGACCTATTCGTCACGGCGAGCCGCGACCGCTCTGTCCGCGTGTGGAACGTGCGCACCGGCAGCTGCACGGTGATGAAAGGCGGCCACAACGGCTTCGTGCTGTCGTGCGATTTCTCGCCGAAGGGCAACCGCGTCGTCTCCTCGTCCGACGACCGCACGATCAAGCTGTGGAACACGTCGTCGTTCAGCAAGATTGCGACGCTGAAAGGACACGAGGACAAGGTGTACTGTGTGAAGTACAACCCCAGCGGCGAGTACATCGCTAGTGCGTCGTGCGACCACACCGTGCGTGTGTGGAACGCGGACACGCAGTCCAAGCTTGTCACGCTGAAGGGCCACACGTTGGCTGTGTTTTCCTGCGCCTTCAGCAACAGCGACAACGGCAAGTACGTCGTGTCCGGTAGCGACGATCGCATAATCAAGATCTGGGACTGGGCGGCTGGTAAGGAGGTGAAGTCGCTCGTAGGCCACATCGGCACTGTGTGGACGGTGGCCTTCTCACACAGCGACAAACTCATCGTGAGTGGCAGCATGGACTACGAGCTGATGCTGTGGAGCGTGGAGACCGGCACGCGTCTGCGCTCGATGGAGGGCCACAAGACTTCCGTGCACCACGCCCTCTTTTCTGAGGACGACAAGTACATCTTCTCGTGCGCGCGTGACTGGAGCGTTATGGTGTGGCGCACCCAGGATGCGGAGCACGTAGAAACCATCACTGGCCACCTCAGCACCGTGTACCACATGGACATCAAGGGCGACAAGCTGTTGACATCCTCGCTGGACGACAAACTGAAGCTCTGGTCCGTGAAGCGCAACTAGGCACGAAGGTCGCCCCTGGCATTTAGCCATCTCTTCGCGCCGGCCTCTTCGCTTCCCCATCTGTGCGCTTGAAGCCAAAGTGAAGACAGAGTAACAGTCAATTTTGGCCGTGTTGAACGCAAAACAAACACCTTTCTCTTTTCCTCGAGCTTTCCGTACTCGCCGAGAAGAACAACTGCTCTGGCGTTTCTGTTCTGGGAGGGAGTCTCGCTGTTTTTATCCGTGAAGGCTCTTTTCCTTTCTATTCGCCGCTCTTCTGGTGGCTCTCCATTTGAGGTCCTCTTTGTATCTTCAGCTGTTGCGTTGTCGCTCGTCGATCTGTTTTTCCCGCTTGCGCCTTTTATTGCTGTTATTTATCATCGCGCTAGCAGGCCTTTCCGGCATCTCTCCACACACCCAGTATTTTACCGTTGCGACGCGGAAAGCGGCTCGAAAGGGGTACCCTGTCAGAGACTCTTCGGTTATGCGACTGCAAATGCGCCTCGCCGGCTGCGTTGATCGCGTCTACCCGGGAGCGTCTTCGTTTTATCATTGTCCTGTTTTGAATGTCCTTTCTTGGTTATTTGTTTTCGCTGTCCATTGATGTGTGCAGCGGTGCGTGCGTTGCCAAACAAGCGCACCCAAGCCTCACCGTGGTGTGAAGCGCAGAGGCACACACTTTCCCTTTCCTACTGGCACTTCGATGTAGCGCGCGCTCTGCGACGGCGGAGCACATCTGTCGAAGGCACTTTTCTGCCTTCAAGCTCAACAGAGAAGGCGGAGTGAGTGCTGCGCGTCTTGAAGCGCTTTTGAGGCAACTGCTTCGGATTCTCCGTGCCAAAGTAGGAAAGACGCAAAACGCGATGAAAGCCAAATTGCATGATACAACAGGCATCACGACTCGGTGGCTGTGCCAGAGAAAAATAAAATGGAAGAAAAAGTGATCAGCCGCATGCGCGATGTCATGCATTTTAAAATTCACACCTTCGCAGCGTTCTGCGGCGTCGCACGGCAAGCCACTGCATATTTTTGTTCGACGTATTACTACTGCTGCTACGATACGAGACAGAAGAAAACGCCACAGAAAGCAGCTGCCCGCATACGCTTCTTTTTGCTGCCTGATTCAACCATTTTCCTTGTGCAGAGGCTACCCCATAGTATTCCTTTTCCAAACACAATTGTTTCCTCCTTTCGTTTCATCGTATATGTATGTATGTATGAGCATTACTACCTGCCAAACATAAAAAGTAGGGACAATTTAAGCCTTTTGTTTAGACGTAAGATTCTTCTAAATGAGGAGAAGGAGAAGGAGCTTTATCGAAAGATGGTTGCGATAGCAGAGGTACAAACTTAGTTCGTAGAATAAAGAGTAGCACCCCACGTGGGAGAAGGGACGAATGGTAGTGAGCTCAAAAGTACGCGTGCAGCGGCGGCGCACACGGCTCGATAAGACTACAAGTCTCTTTGCCTTTTTCTTCCTTTTCGCCAGGTATGCTTCCCGTGGCGCGTCTCTCCCTTTTTTTTTCTCTGTGCTTCTGTTTTTCATTAAAACCGAGAGTACTTGCTTTCTTACTGCCGTTTTCCTATTTTTCTTGTTTCAATGCGTCGTCGGTGAGCGCTTCGAAATCACTCCTATTTCTACCTAACAACAAAAGCGGAATTGCACGTGGAGAGATATCAGGTTTCTTCGCTTCGGCCATGTTTCTTTTCCTTCTGTTCTTTCTCCTCTGTCCGTTGACGGGCGTTGTTTCCAAGGGCTAGATACAGCTTAAAAAAAAAGATTGGCGAGACTCGTGGTTCACGCCCACACAAACGTACACGCACACGGACATTCATACATCGTATATGAAGGGCACGGGTTGCACTTGTTGTGTGAGTTTCCTGAGTATTTTCGTCCCCCCTTTCCTTTCCTTTTTTTGCTTTTGCCGAAAGTCCTCAAATAGTGCTGTGAGCGGCCTACAGGCTTTACTGTGTTCGGAGGAAAACCCTCCCGGCGTACTTGCCTTTTTTTTTTCTCGTTCGCGGGCGGACGAATCTACTTTTCATTTCTATTGATTTGTTTGCGTGCGTGTCAGCGTTGACGGAGGATTTCCTGGGGGCCGCGATTGTTGCCTGAGCATGGAGGGAGGGGTATAATGATTCTCGTCTTTTTTCTCTTTATCATTGTTAAGCACGTCCTTCTCCATCAGCCGTGGCGCTTGCGTTGTTTCAGTTGTACTTCATGCGATGTTGTAGTTGTGCCATATCTTTTTAAATGAGGCGATTTCAATTGTAATGCAAATTGAGAAATCAAAATAATAGCATCCGTATTTGATGTGAGCGTCCACAGCACAGAGTCCGACATCCGTTTCAAACGAGAGGATGTCTTGAGCGCAGTGGGGAAAAAGGTAAGGAAAGCGAACTGCGTCCTCGCCTTTATGCGTGCGTTTGTCCACGGGAATGCAAACTACAGTGCCTACTGTTCTTCCACGCTTTAAGAGGTGAAATGGACTTTTTGGTGTTCTTCGCATGTGCGAGGTAAGTACGTAAGGTGATTTTTCAGTCGGTGGCAATGAAACGACCGTGTGGTGCGCTCATGTACGCTGTAACTGTTTTTTCATCCATTAGCTGTGTGAGTGGTTTTTGCTGGGCAAACGCAGGCACACGTCTCTTCCAATAAGTTATTTCTTCGCACCCCACTCTCCATGACTCTCGCCCCTACCCGCTCTTCGGATGTTCATCCCCAACAACGGTGAGCGACTTACTCGGCTCATTCTGTTCCCCTACCTAACCCGCTGTACATAGATCCCCTTTTTTCTTTTAACGCACGCTTGGTCATGCATGGACACGAAAACTACCAAACGTAAAGTGAGATTTAGAAATCCCAACGCCATCGCGCTTACTATACCCGTTCCTTTCCCTTTTACTTCATTTCCTGCCGTGTAAGCCGCTGCTCGTGCCTACCGCAAGCGTGTTCCAGCAGTCTCTGCTGTCTTCGTCTTGTTCAGTGTTTTCGTTTCCTCTTTTCCTCTTTTTCACATACCATCACAACTACTTTCCTTCTTTGAGCTAGGTAGACGCGCATTTTCTTCCGAGATGTTTTCCTCCACGTTGTCGTTTGACGCCCTTACGGCCATCACATCCTTTTATGATCCGACTTCGACTCCGCTAGCCCTCACCGCTGCCTCCCCCGCCACGCGAGAGTCAGCAGAAATGACTGCCTTTGCGGAGTTTCCGCACCGGAGCGCCGAGCTGCTACCCGGGCGGGTGATGTTCGGCCTCGACCCACGAGACGGGGAGCGTGTGGCCGCCATTGGCGATATGCAGCAGTTCGAACGCATGGTGTGGTGGCTGACGCGGCCGAGCAGCGCAGCCGGGCGCCGGCCGTTTCCGCTCCGCAGCGTCCACTTCTGCCTCGACAGTTCCGTGGAGTCGCCAGTAGACGTCGTTGCGCGCGTGCCACTGTGTGCGGCGACGGTGACGAGTCTCAACCTGAACACGCGGTGCGACATGTGCAACCAGATCTCTAGTCTTCGGGCAATTTCGCAGCTGGTGGGACTGCGGGAGCTGCTGATGAAGCACACGACGGTGTCGCAGTCGTCGCGGCCGCTGCCGGTAAACATGACCGACGACCTCCATGCTGTTTTCCGCAACCTGCGCAAGCTTGTGGTGGGGGACTACTACGTGGTGCAGCAGCTGCCTTTGAAGGATTTACACCACCTTGAGGAGGTCGACCTGAGCGGGACGGGCGTCAACGTTGCGGTGATGGAGGCGATTGCGGGCTGCTGCCGCGTGCGCTCGCTGAAGCTGCGCGGTTGCCTCGGCATCGATGACTTTGCTCCATTAGGGGCCCTCACTCAACTTTCATGCCTCGACCTCTCTCACACCCACCTCCGCGACCACGAGCTGCGACACCTGTGCAAGTGCTGTCAACGGCTGTCGTCGTTCGCTCTCAACCACTGCGACGCCCTCGGCAACTTTGCCCCTTTGGAAGAACTGAACCAACTCAGCTGTCTGCACGTCGGACACACCGCCTTCCGCAACTCCGACCTCGAGCGGGTGTGCGTGCTGCCGGAGTTGGCGGAGCTGCACATCGAATCGTGCCGTCTCCTCGACGTCTTTGGGCCTCTCGCCTTCCTGCGGGACCTGTGCGACCTCGACGCACGCGACACGTGGGTGGACGACGCCGGGGTGGTGGCCATCGCGCAGTGCACCAAGTTGCGTCGTGTTACCTTAAGCGGCTGCGCTTCCATCTCGAAGTTCTCTCCGTTGTCGCAGTTGACGCACCTCGAGCACCTCTGCCTGTCCGGCTGCCTTATTGCGGATGCGTGTCTTAACGCGCTCTGCACGCCGATGATGCCGCTGCGCACGTTTCTCCTCAACGGCTGCCGCGTTCTCCGCGACTTTACGCCGCTGCGGCGCCTGCAGCTGGTAGAGGAGATAGGTGTATGCGACACCGCCTTCAATGACACTTCGCTGCAGGCTGTTGCGCAGTGCGGCCAGCTGGCCAAGCTTCATCTTCACATTTGCATCGCTGTCACGTCTCTCTCCCCACTCACGTCATGCGCCCACCTGCGATATCTCGGGATTGGCGGGACACGCTTTTCGAGTGGGTGCTGCGAGGCTGAGTGCGCCGCATTGCGCGAGCGAGGGGTGCAACTCAACCATCAGCTCTTCTTAGTTTCTTCTTTCTGACCTACTCTTGAAAAATGGTTTTCGTCTTGTTTCGCAGCCGCACGTTTTCGCTTTGGTTTTGCCTGTTCATACGTCTGGTTTTTAATTCTTCTGCGAATTCCCAAAGCGCGCTTTTCCTTTTCTGCTGTACTATCATTCATGTTGTAAACAAGGGAATGAGTGTG
This sequence comes from Leptomonas pyrrhocoris, assembly GCF_001293395.1. Lineage (NCBI taxonomy): Eukaryota > Euglenozoa > Kinetoplastea > Trypanosomatida > Trypanosomatidae > Leptomonas > Leptomonas pyrrhocoris. Next base: position 5,321 of record NW_015438394.1, on the reverse strand, counting down.
AGATGCCTTTGTTTTTGTGAACATGAGTGCGGAGCAGGCGCTACGCACAAACGAAAACGTCTCCTCTTGCCATTTTCTTTCTCTTTTCTCGTGTTATTGGGCAAGTGAATTTCCAGGATTGCACGACTCGTTATGTATAAAGTGCAGCCCTGACACCAGTTACCACACACCACAACAAATCTTCTCTCTAGTAAACATCGCCGCATTCAATTGGCAATACAAATATTTACTGACTCTGTTCTGCTTCTGCTTTCTCGCTTCCTGTTGTTCTTTTGCAAGACTTCCAGCTACTTCTTTTGTCTCCTTTTTACTGCCTTTACTGCTTTGTGCGTTAGTTCTTCCCCGTACCTTCTCCTTTCGCCGTCGAGTACGTATTTGCGACGTTTTACTGTTCTACGCGAAAATGAGCCGGAGAGGCTCAGAAAACACTGCGTTAGTGCGTATCGCGATGGGGAAAACGGAAGCGCAAAAGAGGGATGTGAAAACCAACAAGCGCTGGAGGCCTTGTGGCCGATTGTACCTTCTTCAAAGAAGAAAAATTTATGAAGTGTCAAACCCTCAACTTGACTAAGCGAGCCTTCTCAACTGCCTGAAAGAAGCCACAATATATGCGCGACTTCTCACTCTGATTCATTTTCATCTAACATCCCTTCTCTCCTCTCCCCAACACAACCCCATTTGCGTGTGCAACGTTATGTGACGCTTTTCGCTGCTCCGTATCCCTCTCGATGACGCTCAGATCGCCCTCTACCGCGTTCCTGCCTCTCCTTTCCCCACGAAAACTACTTTCTACACCCTAACAGTTCTATCAAGATGGCCAAGGGAAAGCGTTTCGCTGATGCCAAGGGCAGCCAGAAGCGCCAGAAGAAGGTGCTCCGCGACAACATCCGCGGCATCACCCGCGGCTCCATCCGCCGTATGGCCCGCCGTGGTGGCGTGAAGCGCATCTCGAGTGAGATCTACGAGGAGGTGCGCCGCGTGCTGAAGGCCTACGTCGAGGACGTCGTGCGCTCCAGCACCGCGTACACCGAGTATGCACGCAAGAAGACGGTGACGGCGTCGGACGTCGTGAACGCGCTGCGCAAGCGCGGCCACATCCTGTACGGCTACGCGTAAACGGAGCCTGTCGTCAAGCGTGGCACGCACCCTGCTGCCCAGCACATCCCCTATAGATTCTTCTTTTTCCCCTTCATTTTTTTCCTTGTTTCCACTGCCTTCCTGACCTTCTACCCTGAGGAGAGACGATAGAGAGAGAGAGAAAAAGCAAAGCCCCAAAGCGTGTTATATCGAAGTGGCGTGACCGAGAGTGCGGATAAAGTACTGTTGGTACTGCACAGTGTAAAAGAGAAAAAAGGACAGCGCCATTTTCTTCTGCAAGGTGCGATCGGTACCACAACAACTGTGCGATCACTTGTTGCATAAAGCACTGCCCCCCTCCCGTGGAGGCGCTGCACCGCTGTCCCTCTTCCGCCTTCTCTATCTCCCTTCTTTGCCTTTTTTTTTGTGCACGCGCTTCCGCATTTTATCCTGACCCCTTTATCAATTGTAATTCTGCAAGACGTTCATCAAAGTGTCGCACCGGCAATCACATAAGCACGCTGACCTACAGACAGATAAACACGTACTGTTTTGTTCGCTTAACCATTTCCCGCCACTTACGATGCTCGCAAAAGAGAAGAGTATTGATGTTGACGCGAGCTCACGGTGCTCAAACACCACATCGATGAAGCTCTCAACGAAAACACCACCGACAGAAATTGACAAAACCGCGGCAGTTCTCTCGGGCACGGTCCTCAGCTCACAGATTGACAACGACAATCCTTTGAGCGCTCCATTTCCATATTAATCGTTACCTCAGGAACACCCTGTGCCCCATAGCGGGTACGTGATCGCTTCGCTCGCGCTCACCGCCATCGCTGCCCTCCTCTCTCTTGGATCCATCGTCGTTGCCGCCGTTGTGATCAGCCGCGAAACGAAAGATGAGTCAGCTGACAATGACACCTGGCTTGTCGGCGGGGTGTATGTTATCTTCTACGCCATCACCGCCGCGGAGAGTGGCCTCTGTTTGATTGCCATGACGGCGTGCTTTGGTCTTGTGCTCAACCACAAAACACATCGTTTCCTCATTCGCAACCCGACAAATCGCGCCTTTGTCTGCCTCTGCGCTGCCGTTTTTCTGCTCTTTGTTTTCTGTGTGTAGACCATCGTGATACATATTCTGTGCGCCGATTGGGATCCCAAACGTGTGCCGTCTGCCGGCCTGTGCACCATACCCTGCGTCCGAGCAGTTGCCTTGCTGTCTTTCTTCGCCGTGCTGGTCGCCAACTCAAAGGTGAGCCCGCGTGATCCTCTGATGTAGACATCTAATGCGCTTCATTTCCCCTGGTTTCGTTGTGACTGTTACAAACAAAAGCACATACCTACTGTGGAAAGCTCTTTGTTTTTAACGGGTTTCTTTCTCTAACGGCTACCTACGTCCACTTTTTGATTCCTTCTTCATGTTCCACTATTACTTGTTACGCTTTTTAAGATAATCGATAAACTGCAATGCATCCCGTGCCCTACTGTGGAGTCGAACATAGATCGTCTTCCTTTTGTTTTCTCCTTGCTGTACCGTATGCTGTATTTCTGCCTTCTATAAGTGCAGGCATTTCTCAAAACTTTCTTTCCGTTGTTCACCTTGCCGGCGCTTTGCGGGTAAAGCGATGTAAGCGTTTGTGTAGTTGAGCAGGCTTATCTCATCGCCGTGCTGGTACGGACGCAAAAACGAAGCTTCGGTTTTTTTTTGTAAACATGGATGCTCCTCTGATTGTCAGCATAATACGTTTGTTTTTGATTAATAAAGTTTTTGACATGAATCCAAAAAACAAAATGCACAGAAAGTCTTGGAGTGTTGAAAGGCGGAATAAGGTCACACGACGTACTCTCACAAGTACGAATACACCGCAGCAAGATCCTATTACAAGCAAACGGTGTCGTGTGGTAACTTCCCATTTGCAATGCTCGTGCGTGTAAGGGACAGAGGTTGGTGCTGTGGAATTCCTGGTAATGTCATCTTTCACGTCATTCTGCTTTCTGCACTGTTGTCTCCCCACTCTTCTCTCGTCCAATCTTGGCCTCTTTTCGTCTTGCCTTACGTGCATGTCGCCCTTACAGCAAAAACTACCTTCAAGAGTGCTGAGATCGCAGGTGAAGGACGTAGCGCACGGTATTGTCTCTTAGACGGCATTAAAGCTGAACACTTTGTGTTCCCAGGTGCTTCCACCGAGGCGGGTGCTTCGTCGAAAAGGAATGAAGTGAGGCAGCGCTTTGAACCCACAGATGCGCCGTAGTTGTCACCTACAACGGTAACGCTGTCCTTTCTTTGCCGCGTTAGCAGGCAACGGATTAGAGCCATACGATCATCGAGCAACTCTGCTCTCCTGGTACTGTGAGTTATTATAGTCCCAGTTGCTGAGAGCTGCCTAGCGGGGAAAGTGTGGTGCCACAAAAGGGGATAGTAGATGAAAAGAAAAGCGGACTCCTGCGCATTGATGTGCTTTGCGTTAGAAAGCGGTGGAAACCAGACAGAAGTGACTCGAGCATGCCGAGTGCAGCGTCGCCGTTGTATCACAGCTCTTTCCTTTCTATATTACTTGGTAGTGGATTGTCACTGCCGCACTCTCAGCGCTGCTTTACATTCTCTGAAGAACAGAGCAAGAGGAAGAGGGTGGTGTACGGTCCTTCTTTGGCCAGCATGTAGGTGTGGATTCAAGGGGACCCAGGGGCCTTTTTTGCCGTCTTTATGATCCGCTTTGTAATACATAACACTTGATTGGCTGAAAGAAGAACCATCTGTTGCAACGTTGCCAGTCCTCTTCCCTGTAGCAATAGAGAATGTCGGAACGGTTGATCTTCCGAGACTTGAAATCTTAAGAAGAAAAATACACATCTGAAGTGAGGTGTTTGATACGGAGAGAGAAGGAGGTGACGATAATTGACGGCAGGCATTTGCGCTCAAAGAGGAGGGAAGCGGAAGAAAAACAAGATTTACGGGACCACACAAGAGAAGAACGACTAAATATAGCTGTAAAAGGAAAGAAGATGCGACTGAGAAAACGGAGTGGAAAGAGGGAGAAGAATTTGAGATAAAGGCGCGAAAACAAGAGAAATTAAAGCAGTCACGACAATGATTCTGATTGCTGAGAACTCCAAGTGGCTCCCGCTGAGCAGGTGCACCGTCAAGGCGTCCTCTATCTTTCAAGCATTGTCGTGGAGTGTTGCGTCGCCGGAGCGCTGATAAACCACTGCATCTCGCGCAAGAGCTCCTTCTGCGAGGAAATAGCACCGGCGCCGTGGAAGAGGCAGAGGGCGTGGGCGTGGTGGTGTGTGGCGGGCTCTTCAGGTGCCGGACGCGACGCTGTCTACCGCTGCAGCACCATTCCACCGTGCCGAGGGGCCAAAGAACGTGCGGCAGCTGCCCACCAAGAAGATGCGACTGCAGCAGCAACGGTGGCTTCCTGCTGAACGGCGGAGTGTCGCAATGTCACGTGCTCAACACTCCGCACACCGCGCCAGCTCGGACGTGGTGAGCCCACCGCTTCCTCAACGCTCGCACGGCAACAGCCAGAGGAGACGAGCAGGGGTGAAGAAAGGGTACGAAAGGGAGCTAACTCTTGTCGGAAGTTTGTTGAGAGGCAGGCGGACGCCACCACGATAGCGGAGGTGAACAGAGCACCAGCGCGACAGAGAGGCATGTCATGACGAGGGCTGCGACAGTTGCGGCGATGTCTGTGCCATATGTGGTGGTGGTCGACTCGAGGGCCTGGCCACGCCGAACACAACACGGCCCTCTGCACGGCATGAGAGCCGGACCCTTTACTGAGCGAACAGGCAGGCGAGCAACGTGTACAGGGGGGTAGTGGTCCATCTGTGGGCTGTCCCCTTGCTGGAGACGTGTGACGATGGCGATTCCCACGGCTTAGGGGTAGCCGCTCTGGGAGTGCTGTGAGTGCGGCCCAAACTGGGGAATCTGCCGCTGTGCACCGTGCGGGGGACGCTGATACTGCTCCGTCTGGTGCGTGTGTGTGGCCTGCCGGTGAGTGGCTGCGTGTGGTGTATGACTGGACGGGTGTGCTGTGGGGTGAGCGTGCTATAGAGGGCTCTCTGCCTCTGAGTGTGTGGGGCTGTAAGAGACGGAGGGGGCAACATAGCGTATGTACATGGAGGTGTGGCGTGCACAACCTGCCGTCTTGTGCTGTGTGCGTTGGTGTTGGGACTGCCGTGGTGTAGGAAAGGGCGGGGTTAGGGTTAGGGTTAGGGTTAGGGTTAGGGTTAGGGTT
>NW_015438393.1:109029-155872 GCF_001293395.1 Leptomonas pyrrhocoris | reverse complement strand
AACGTCACCGCGCTGGTGAGGTGAGATATATTTGTTGAGCGACTGTACTGCTGCCTGAGAACATAAAAGACACTGAAAAAGCAAACATCAAGCGTTGACGAGTCGGCCAACCAGTTGAAGTGACTGTTGAGCTGTATTCAAGTGAAAAACTTTCGCAGCGGTCTTCGTACCGGAGTGAAAGAAGATTACAATAAGTGTAACGGCCCATCGTCACGAGACTAGTGCAGCGGTCTTTCCTTGTTCTGCTGATTCTTTTTTTCTTTTCTCTTTTCACGCGGTCTTGATCACCTCGATGGTGGCGACGCGTCCGCTTTTGAAGTACACCGTGCCTTTCTCGCCGGCGTGGAGGTGCGCCAAGGCACTCGTCAGTTCCGCATCGAGGCTCTTACTCGGTGTGCCGTCTACCTCGATGGTGTGAACCGCTGCGTCGGCCTTCGGGTTGTCGCCAAGGCTGGGGGTGTGCAACTGAATGTACATGCCATAGTCATTGACGATGCTCCGCAGCATCGGAAAGCGGAAGAGGCCGCAGTACTCCGACCAGGAGCCGCAGTACAGGTAGGGGTGGCCCAGTCCGAGCTGCTGGACCAGGGCGATGTTGATGCACGCACTGAGGCCGCTGCCGCACGAGAAGACGCACTTCGACAGACCCGCCGTGTCGCTGCCGATGCTGCCGCGCAGCGCGTCGAGGATGTTTTCGCGCAGCTCACTCTCCTCACGCAGCACTGGGTAGCCGTCGGGCTGGACGAGGTGCATGTTGTACGGGAGGTTCACCGCGCCCTCGATGTGGCCGGGCAAGGGGTCCGCCGCGTAGGGCCGCACCGTGGAGTTGAAGCGCTGCGGCACCCGCGCGTCGGTGATGACGGCGTTCGGCGGAATCTCGCCCACCACGTAGTGATGCGCGTAGGCCGTCCTGAAGGGCCACTCCGAGGTGGGCGGTGGCGGCGCCGGCGGCTCTCCCGACTCCATCGCGATCCCGGCCGCCTTGCAGGCCTGCGCGCCGCCGTCCACGACGTACGTCTCCACCCCGAGCGCGTCGAGCATCCACCACAGGCGGCAGGCCCCCATCGCCCCGCATTCGTCGTCGTAGCACAGCACCGGTTTTTTGTCGCTGATTCCGTTCGCCTTGCACCACGAGATGAACTTCTCGCAGGGCGGCAGGGGATGCCGGGCGGTGCTGCTTTTGGTTATTGCCGACAGGTCCTCGTCGACGTCGACGCGCGTCGCACCCTGCACGTGTGCTTTGGCAAACTCCACCGTGCCATGATCCTTCACCGCCAAATTGTAGCGGCAGTCAAAGATGCGGTAGTCGCCCAGATAGTCCTTCACCGCGCTCGCCTTGACAAAAACCTTGCCGGGGTGCTTCGCTGCAACGGGCATCTGTGTAGGAGTTGGGAAGGGGTGGCGTGTCGGTGGATCGGTAGGTGTATACCTTTGGGTGTGTATGTTTACCCCAAAAGGAAAGAAAGAAACAAAATACGATACTGCGGAAGCGGCAAAAGCGAAAGGCGCTAAGTTGCGTAGTGGATTGAGAAGGGTAGAGGATTTTGTTTTGAAGAGAACTATAAGAACTGCAAAGGCAACAAATGGAGGAGGAAGGCGAAGAGTAGTAGTAATGTTCGATAAATTAGAATGGCGTTCTGGAATGAGGAATACGCGTGCCAAGGCAAACAGACGAGAAACGAAAGAGAGAGGGGGGAGGGAGGAGAGGGAGGGGGGGAGCATATGGGTGGCCGGCGACGGCCGCAGCCCCGTGCCCCAGCACATCTCATTTAAACCACAGTCGCAACAGTCACGTTGGTGTCCCCTTTGGATATGGGCTGCGGAAACGAACTTCGCTGCGTCTTCCACGTTCACCGCATAGGCAGCGTAGGCGCCGCCCACCACGCATTTTCCACGACGGCCGCGGCGTCGCTGGGCACGGCTAAACTGCAGCGCCATCGCCCAGCCGCCTCGGAGGCCCCAGATGGAGAAGAGCAGAAAAACACAGATATTTGAAACACTCTTGAGAATTGCCCCACAGGAGCTTCGCGCCGCAAAGACAAGAAAGCGAGGAGATAAAAGCAAAAGACGGCTCCAGGAAAGCGAAGCCCCACACCGACGCCAGGCAGCAGTAAACGCGCAAACGGCAACAAGAAATGAATACGTGACCAGCGTCTCTAAAGAAGAAGAAAAGACGCGTGTCATTCCTAGATGAGCTAACTAGTGTAATGCTAACCCTACTTCGTTAAAGTCTACCACACCCTCACTGACGCAAACACTGTCCCTCTGCCGTCTCCATCGAGCGTGTGGCAGACGTTGATGCGATGCATATAACAGTAAAGGGGAGAAAGAAAAAAAGAAACGGCACGACAGAGCACGCTGAATGCACGCAGCGCCATGATGGCGCGCGCACCGCAGCATCGGTGCGCCACGCAGTAAGAGGGGTGCGTCAGTTCCAGTTGCGCACGATCTTACCGTCCCAGTTGAGGCGATCGCCCTTCTGCATGGTGTAGTAGCGGTGCGTCTTCCAGCGGCGCCACGGCGAGCCAGCTTGTCCCCAGTGCGGGTTGGCCTCCCAGTACTTCTCGATCCGCTCCTCCATGAGCGGCTGGAAGTGACGGATGAGGCCCTGCACCGGCCATGCTGCGGCGGTGCCGAGCGCACAGATGGACCGCCCCTCCATCTGCTTCGAGACGTCCCATATGGTGTAGATCTCCTCCTTCTTGGCGTTGCCGTTGACGAAGCGCTTCATCATCTTGTCCAGCCACGGGCTGCCCTCGCGGCACGGCGTGCACTGCCCGCACGACTCGTGCATGTAGAACTGCGAAAGACGCTCAATCGCGTTGATCACGTCGGTCGACTTGTCCATCACGATGACGGCCGCCGTGCCCAGCCCCGTCTGTGCCGCCTTCAGCGCATCGTAGTCCATGATCACGTCATCGCAGATGTGCTTCGGGATCAGCGGGCACGACGAGCCGCCCGGGATGACGCACAGCAGGTTGTCCCACCCACCACGAACGCCGCCGGCGTGGCGCTCAATCAGCTCGCGCAGCGGCATACTCATCTCCTCCTCCACCGTGCATGGGCGGTTCACGTGGCCGGAGAAGGAGTACAGCTTCGTGCCGGCGTTGCCTTTGCGGCCGAACTGCAAGAACCACTGCGGGCCGCGGCGCAGGATTGTCGGCGACACGGAGACGGTCTCGCAGTTCGTGACGGTGGTCGGGCAGCTGTAGAGACCGATGTTGGCGGGGAACGGCGGCTTCAGGCGCGGCTTGCCCGGGCCGCCCTCGATGCTAGAAATCATCGCCGTCTCCTCGCCGCAGATGTAGGCGCCGGCGCCGCGGTAGGTGTAGAGATCGAAGTCCCACCCGCTGCCGCACGCGTTCTTGCCGAGGTAGCCTTTCTGATAGGCCTCGTGAATCGCCTTCTCCACCGCGCGCCACTCGTTGTAGAACTCGCCGCGGATGTAAATGTAGCCGTAGCGGGCCCGCATCGCAAAGCCGGCGACGAGGGAGCCCTCGACCAGCTTGTGCGGCTCGTGGCGCATGATCTCTCGGTCCTTGCACGTGCCAGGCTCCGACTCATCGCAGTTCACGACGATGTAGCTCGGGCGGTTGTCGGGCTTCTTCTTGGGCATGAAGGACCACTTCAGCCCAGAAGGGAAACCGGCGCCGCCGCGGCCGCGCAGACCGCTCGCCTTGATCTCGTTGATCACCCAGTCGTGCCCCTTCAGCAGTAGGTCCTTGGTGCGGTACCAGTCACCGCGGCGTTCCGCCGCACCGATGTCGGTGCCAAAGTCATCGTACAGGTTCGTGAAGATGCGGTCTTGGTCCTTGAGGTTGCCATGCACGCGCTCCAGCAGCATGGCCGACGAGCGAAGAAACCCCTTGCGCATGGTAGATGGGGGAGGGAGTTAAAAAAAAAAAATGGAAAGCGATAAGGTCGATATACACTATAGATTCAAGAGCAACACGACAGAAGGTAATACAGATTGTCTCTCGTTTCTTGGAACGGAGAGGGGGGGAGCAAGAAGAGTTTCCCAATGAAATGCACCCGCAACCGTCTAAAGGCGACACAATCGTTGCCGGCCGCGGCGTCTCTACACGACGTGTGTTCGTCTGCTCCCTCTCACTACTACTAATACTAACAAGCACCTGCCTTTACAGCTCTAGGAAGGGGTGGGGGGTCTCGGAGGCCTATACGGGTGGGAAAAAACTTTCTTAATCAACAAACGCAAAGGTGGAATGAATGGACGTGGGGCAGCGCGTCGAAAGAAGCGCAGGAGAGGAAGTTCTTCGTGCGCTGCGCTGGACGTACACGTACACTCTCACTCACCCGCTCAATGGCTTCGTAACAGCACTGCTTGGACAGTAGTCGTAAGCTGAACGCACACGCACAGAATAACAGGGAGAGGAAGGGATAGAACAGGGAGTAGCTCGGTCGTTGAGTAAAGAGGGGGAGGAGGGGGTCTACTAGAAGCCACTTTAAAGATTAATACATGCACGTGCATTGTACCAAGACGGTTGAGCTCGCATCGATACCAGCATCACGGTGCTTCACCAAAACTGGATTGAAAGGCCAATTTCACCTCTTACGTTTGCGAATAAAATGCAAAGAAGTCGTGCAGCCGAAGAGACTGCGCACATAACGGATCAACGGAGAAAGCGAAACCAAGAAAGTAAAATCCAAACGGGGTATCCACGCCACCACGGCTACCCGCAAAGGCGAGCAGATCACTTCTTCTTCTTTTGATGCGAGAGCTCCAATCGGGTCAGCTCGTTGGCCTGGCAAAGATGAAACTCCTCAGTGAGGCCGACGCACTCGGCGTCCCAAAATCCTTTATCACTGATGCACTGCTGCGCCTTGGCGCGCATGTCAACGCACTTCTCGATCTCCTTCTGCTCGTCGCACTTCTTCTTAAAAGACTCGGGGACGTCTTCCCACTCCATTTGGCGGCCCATGCCCACCGCATAGGTCTGTCCCCCGCCTTTGATAACAACCATCTTGAGGGGGCTGTACCTTTCTGCTGTTGTTTGGTTTTGAAGCCGCTTGAGTAATGAACGCTGCTGCGGAAGGAAGTCGGACGTCTCTCCTTGACCTCGGTTTGGGTGCGCTGCGCGAGTTTGGCAATGTGGTCTCCGATACCTTTTGAACGTGTCGCTTCCCCGCGTCGAACGCAGAAGCAGGAGCGTGGTCGGTCAAAGATTCCAATCAAAAAAAAAAGAGAAGTGAGAAGTTCTCCGTCGACGAACCAAGAGAGGCGTGCGAATTGAATGGCTAGGAAGCGAGAGATGCAAAGCACACACATAAGTGTAGCAACAATGGTACTACGATGGGCGAGCCATTCGAAGGGCACTGTAGGATCAGCAGCATCACGTCGGGCGGCGCACACCCCAACGCGTTGTCGTCACACGTTGTGCGCCCACGAACTTGCTCTTTCCTCTTCTTTGACCCGCTGGACAACAGAAGGAGCGGTGGGTAGAGGCGCCTTCCACGGGACTATTCCTCTGGAGTAGCATGCCACACGACACGACTGAAGCTTCTCTTTAGCGTCTACAACCTGTTTTTGCTGTTGTGGTATATAATAATGCTCCACATCAATTAAATCAACTAAAGCGGAGCAGCATTCCACGCACCCGCAGCGGCACACACACACACTAGAAAAGAAGCAACGTACGCGGTTGGCTGTAGTGGCGTGTATCTCTCACACTTCTTTCATCAACCAAGAGTTGCTGCGGTGTTTCGGCTGCTGCTCCTGACTCGTCGAGCTAAAGAAAAGGGCCTTTTCTTAAAGAAGAAGGTTGTTTTTAAAAGGCCAAAAAAAAAACGAAAAGGAAAAGCAAAACAATGACAAGCGGTGTCGTGGGAGAAGGCAATTTCGTTGACAAAGAGAAAAAGAAGGATAAAGATATAGGAAGGATTTTTTCTCTTCCCGACCGTGACAGCACGGCCTCATACAGCTGTAAGCAACAATCACCCAAAAGCAACATATACAAAAGAAGACTTGTACCAAAGCAACAACGAACCGCTTTCTCACTCCAAGAAGAATATCTTTTTTTTCATCATCTTAAGAGCTCGCTACACCCAACGCACTTATTTGGTGATGTTCCACACCAACGGCTCCTCCCGGCAGAAGGGACACTTGCCCAGCTGCTGTGCATCGGCGACGCAGAGTATGTTGCCGCAGCACCACAGCTCGACGAAGCAGCCGGGTGCGGGCGGCTCGAGGCACACACCACACACCTCCTCCTCGTCACCGCCCATATCAGCATTCGGTGGGATGAGCACCTGGCAGGTATCTTCGTTCTCCTGCTCGTTGTCGCCGTTGCCACCGGGGGCGCTCAGCACGGCCGCCCCGACGAGGGCGTCGTTGGAGTTCGCGAGGCCGTTGGCCGCATCGGTTTCTACGTTCGCCATTTTGTAGTTATCTTTTTATTTGGAATAATCCTCTGCCCGTTCGTTGTTCGCCACACAAGGAAAAGGGAAAAGCAGAGAGAGGAGAACGGAGTTGCCACAGAAGGCACAGCCTGGGTGAGAAGAGACGAAAGAAAACAAAAAATCAAAGAAGCAGTGGACGAGTTAGATGAGCTACGAAAGTGCTTCTTTTTGGAAGAAGCAGGAGTAGACGAGTATCGAAGACGAGAGAGAGAAAAGAAGTGAGATAGAAGGAGTCGATTGCGTGAAAAGAAGAAGAGCATGGACAGTCTAAAATAAAAAAATGAAGAGAGCAGGTACGCCTCATCGCGACACGATGTTGCGGTTGGTTTAGAAGAGAGAACAAAACAGGTGAGAAACAAGATTTTTTGCAGCACTGATGTGATCTGAAGCGTGTGAGGCAGAGTTCCTTTTCACCTATTCATCAGGTTTGGAAAACGGAAAGGCTTTCGATCGGACGCTGGGCAGTCGCCGCGTACCTCACATTGTGGTCTTCCTTATTTTTCGACTTTACTGTGTGCGTGCGCTTGCAATGTTAAACAGCTTCGCTTTTACTCGACGGTTAATGCATTCCTTATGTTGTTGTCGATCGCTCTCCCACCAGCGTTTTGTGCAATTGGAGAACGGGAAGGGAACTATATATATATATATATATATATATATGAGCAGCTTCTCTTCGAGGCGCCGGAGAGCCGAAGTGGTGCTCACGCGTCGCCCGTCCTCGCTTTGTGTGCGGCGTTGGCGAGGTGAGAGGCGGCCTGCTTCGCCTCCCGCACTTCGATGTTGCGCTGGCGGTTCGCCACAACCTCCTCCTGCGCATCCAGGCGATTTTGCTTCCGCCCCCGTCGATTCCCGACGCCGCCGCCGCCGCTGCTGCCGTCTTCGCTCGCCGGCGCAGAGGCCTGGAACTGCTGCGCTGCTTGGCGCCTGCGCTCGCGTCTGGCGCGGTAGTGCGTGTACTCCGCGTTGTCTGGTAGTGCCGTGGCATCCATGAGCTTGCGGAGGTCCTCCGGCGCTCGCTTCGCGGCGCAGGACTCCCGCGACGGAGGCGGCGACGGCAGCGGTGCCACCTTGCGCATCACGATCAGCCGCCGCACGATTTTGAGCGAGACGCGCTGCGGGATGTCGTGGAGGACGCGCAGGGACGGGTGCGCGGGCAGCTCGTCGTCGGTGTAGTGGTCCGTGGTGGGGTGCCAGAAGGTGAGGTAGCCACCCATGGCGAGGTGCGCCGCGGCGAACAGGACGAGGTCCAGCACCACCTCGCTCGTCGCGTAGGCGGACAGCGTCACCGCGGCGGCGGCGGTGGCGCTCATCTCCACTTTTTTCCGCGGCTCGCGCAGACCGTACGGGGGGTCGGAGATGACGCTGTCGAAGATGGCGCCGGTGTCCGGTGCAGCGGCGGTGTGCCACGTGTGCGGCCACGCAGAGAAGTTCATGCGCGCACGGTCGGGTGGCGGCAGGCCGTACAGCTTGAAGTTCGTCCACATGTTGGGCAGAAGGCGCTCCTCCTCCGTCAGGCCCTCCAGCTGCGCCGGCGAGTAGTTGGCCAGTGCCAGCCGCCGCTGCTGCTGCATCTGAGGACTTGTCTTGCCCTTTTCTGTTCCCGCGCGCATCGCCCGTCCGTCGGCGTCGGAGCCGACGGTCATCGCCCCGCAGTGCGCCGCCGCCACCAGCAGACTGCCGGTGCCGCAGAAGGGGTCGTACACGAGGTGACCGCGGCGCACACACGACATGTTCGCCATCACCATCGACTCCTCCGGCGGCATCGACGTGGTGCCGATGTACGGCCGTTTCTTCAGGTCGTACGTGGCGAGCAGCGCCCTCCGACCCGACTCGACACACAAGCAGCAATGAAAGACACGCAGCAGCGGCCCATTCGGCACCCACCCCTGCGCCCCCGCCAGCGCGCTCTCGACGGCGTGCTGAAGAAATACAAAGAAGCGGCGCTGCGGGCTGTGCCACTCCACCTTGCCCTGCAGCGGCACCCGCCGTAGCACCGCCTCCACCACGGCCCGCTTCGCCTCGTCCGTGTATTTCCTGCCGATCGTCTCCACCTGATAGCAGTAGCCGGAGGAGCTGCTGAGCTGCGGCGCGTGTGACTCACCGGCGAAGGCGCGGTACGACGCCGCGGTGGCCGAGGCACCAGAGGACGCCGCCCCGCTGCGGGCGTCCAGGCACGCGTAGAAGTCCTCCAGCGTGGGTGCGGTTTCGAAGAGAAGGTAAATACCCCGCAGCAGGATGCAGCGGGCCGCGAGTTTGCTGAGTTGGTCGAGAGTCGCCGCCGACTCGAACACGCTAAACCAGAAGGAGTCACCGCCGTGCGCCACCCACGGAATGTCGTCGTCGAGTAGGGTGACAGGGACGTCCAGTGCAGCGGCTACGGAGATAAACTCCGGGAGGCGAAAGCCCTCCAGGCTCGCAGAGGATGCGAAGGCCGCAAGGTACTTCATAACGCCAACACCGCCTTCGCTGTTGTGGGCCTTTGGTAGGACCGCAGTCTAGTAGCAGTAGTATTATTACAGGGAGTTCGGTTGCGCCAAACAAGTCAATTCGAAGAGAGGAAACTGAAAGGGGGGGGGGGGGCAGAAGAGCAGGAGAAAACGATAGATGAACGTGCGGGTAAAGAAAAGCACGAATAAAGCGAACGATCAGATGCACGAAACGAAAATGCGTGTGACTTGCGTGTGGCGAAGGGCCGACTTCCAAAGTCACGGCATCAACAGCAAGTCAGCGGTAAAAGCACCGCTTATCTTCGCGACTTCTTTTTAGATTTTGAAACATGAAACCCGCCACCTTCCCTCCGTGGTATGGACAGTGGCAGCTGTGAATCGACGTGGGTCGAAAGGATTGTTCTGCGTTCTCTCCACCGGCATTCCTTCCCTAGCACACACGTACCATGCATTGTTTTCCAACGTATTTTTGGTTGTTGTCGGCCTCACGTTAACGCCACGGGTGGTCGGCAACGTGGAGAACAATCATCCTTACATAACATCAGTCAGCGCTTTGCATTTAAACGCCATGTACATCAGGGTTGGCAGAAAAAAAAAAAGATAATAACGAGCTAGATCTCTAGTTTACAAGAGAAGAAAAAGAAAAAGAGGGAGCTTTTCATCTTGCGGAACGTGGTAGCAGATGATCTTGAATGCCCGCGTCTGCTTGGCTCGACATCAAAACGGTCTCGTCGCCTCGGGATAGTGATGTTGCCCGTCGTCCTAAGCGTTTTGCTGTTTTCCGCCTCCCCTTATCTCTTCGCAGCAAAATAGGGAGAGAGAAAAAAAAAGAAGAAAAATGAGGAGATCACGGAGTGAGAGAGAGAGCTCAGTGCCCGGGGTGGTAGAGAGCCACCAATCGTGGGTCATCAGCAAGGCGCTGCGCCAGTTGATTGTACTTGTCGCTTGCGTGGTCGATGTGCTGCGACAGCCGCTCGTCCAGCACCTTCATCTTCCACGTCGCCTCCTTGCAGTACAACGCGAACTCCTCCGTGTCCTTGTCGCCCTCCACGGCGGAGGCATCAACGGTCTTCTTGTAGAGCTGCTGCCGCTTGTTGAACTCCTCCTTCTCCCGGTCCATCCGACTCTGCATGATGTGTCCGCGCTGAATCAGCCGCTCCTTCAGCTCGTGCAGCGCCTCATCTCGCACCTGCTTCGCCTGCTCAATGGAGAGGCGAATCGTCAAGTAGTTGCCGTCAAAATCAGGTGGCATCTCCAACTTCGCAATGTACGGCGCGAGGTAGTCCTTTCGCGACTCCTCCCGCCGCAAGGCCTCGGCGAGCCTCCGCGCCCGCTCCGCCTCGGTCTCCTTCGGCCGGTTCCGCAGGGTGTCGTACGAACTCAACACTGACCGCACGCTGGTGTGGTCCTGCTCGATAGCCTTGAGGATATCCATGCACTCATCCATCCTGGCGCGCTGCTCCATCAGGCACGTGGCTTCGACAGCGTTCAACCATTTCCGTTCGTTGTACAGGTCCAACTCGCTGGGTGCCGCCTCGCCGGGCAGCGTCACGACCTTCACTGGCGGCTCGACCGGCTTCCGTGCAGCGGAGGAGGCGATGTACTCCTCCACCGAGGAGCCCGGCTTCGCAAACATGTGATAGGGCCGAAGGAGACTGCCGGGAGAAGAGTGGAAAAAAATCCACATTTCGCCCGCAGGCGGATTCCCGCCTTTCCCCTCAGGCGACGGGCGAAGAAACGTGATCTTTGCGACATCCGTGTCCGCGGCGACGCTCTCGTTGCGCAAAAATTTCTGGCTGATGCGCGCCGGGTCGAGACGCGGGTAGTCGCGCATCGCCGACACATTTCCTGGTCCGAGGACAACCAAGTTGTGGAGGCTTAATTCGCGCACAGTGGAGGGACGGACGTAGCT
The DNA here is from genome assembly GCF_001293395.1 of Leptomonas pyrrhocoris. Taxonomy (NCBI): domain Eukaryota; phylum Euglenozoa; class Kinetoplastea; order Trypanosomatida; family Trypanosomatidae; genus Leptomonas; species Leptomonas pyrrhocoris. The sequence continues at coordinate 145,096 of NW_015438393.1, read as the reverse complement.
GAAGCTGCGGTACCACAAAAAGTCTCTGCGTCCCTTGTAGAGCTCCTTCACCTTGCGCAACTTGTTGCTGTCGTAGAGCAGCTCCGTGCGACAGCACAGACCGTCGCTGCGTGCCCGCCAATAAAACTTCATGGTGCGCTGCCTGCCGGGCTCGTAGATCAGTTCCCTCAACCCTTCCACCGCTGTATCGTGTGTTCGCCCCTTGTCGTACCATTCAACGATTTTGCGAGGCTCACCTGCCGCGTCGAAGGCATACGTGGCAGGGCGACTAGCCAGGATGGATGACGACTCCGTCTGGGGGCGGGGCGGCGTCGCGGCAGACGGGTAGACGCTGCGGCGGCGCAATTTGTCGGCGCGGTGGGCATAAAAAATGTGGACCTCTTCCAGTCCGGTGTATTCGACGTCCGGCACGAGAATCTCTTGCACCCTCAAATCGTTTTGAGAGTAGGGTGCGTAGCGGCGGACAATTGCGTTGGCGTATCTGATTTGCTTTAAGCCCTCGGGAAAGCGCGTCTCGTACTGTTGCTGGCTTATAATAAGCTCGTTCGACCAAAAGTTGGGAATGCGTACACGTTTTCCCTTTGTGGCGTCGCCGGACTCCGCCGCGGTTGTCGCCGCCATAGCGGCAATTGTTGCCGTCAGCTCGCTCGTGTACGCTCGCCTCGCAGTGGAATATGTGTTGGTCATACTATCCGACTCCTCCTCACCTGCGCCGACCAGCGAAAACAAACTTTCCCACTGACTCCCGTCCGTCAGGTTTAGCGCGAGCGAGCTCACGAGAGCATTGGGTCGCATGTTCACGTAGTACTCCTCGTGGTTGAAGAGCGTCTCGATAGAGGTGTACACTGTGTCCACCGCGGCAAGCGGAATCAGCTTTCCAGTGGAAGGCTCCACAAAGACCGGATCGGAGACAGACTTGCGCCCACCAGGCAGCACGAGAACCCACGAGTGAACCGGTTTGATGGCGCTGCCCTCCGCATTCGCCGCATTCGAGTTCCTGCCGTGGGCCGATACAGCGTTTCGGTCGTTCACTGCTGCAAGCTCCACTTCTGGGTCGGGGTCGTTGGGGGCCCGCAGCACTGGATTTTCGAGAATGAGTGCCATATACGGATTACCCTTGGGTGTGGTGTCCTCAACCTCGTCGTCAGAATTGACCTCGACCGGAAGGCTGCCTTCCCAGTACGAAGCGCTTTGGTCACAGAGGCACACCGCGGGTGCTGCCGTGCCAATCACAACATAAGCGTTAAAACCAGCCCCGATGAGGAAAGAAGTGAGTACGAGACTCATTTCAATGCAGTTACCTGTTTGCCAGTTGAGGGTGGTTGCAGGAGACACGACTTGCGAAGGCAGCCCCTCCACCGTGTCGTCGTCCTCATCTTCGTAAAGCAGCGGACTGTGAAGCGGTTCGTAACGGATGTAATCTGCTACGAATTGGCAGCACCCCTGCAAATCAAAGAGTTTGTCGAATATGAGAGAAGTTGGGCGGACAAACGAGCAGATCATCTTTTGTTTTCTGCACTCATTGTTAGAGTATAAAAACAGTGGTTTGCGGTCAGGAAAAAAATTGCAATAGAACGTCTCGTACTGTCTTGACAGAGTGAGCAGCTTGTCTTCACTGACCGTGTTGTTGTAGTATGAGGCAGGAATGTCAGGCGAGCGGAGAAAGGCCGCAAGTCGCTCCGCCCTCGCAACGTTTGTGCTAGTCGACATAGTTTGCTGTTGATTGCAAATCGAACTCATGAAGAGAAAAAAAGAAAGCTTAAAATATGAAGAATTGAGAGGAAACACTGAGAAAAACTGAGGGGCGAAACACAGCAAACCGTTTCAATTAACAACGATTCATCACTTGACCGCGATCATTAACACGTGAGAGCAAAACATTGCAAAAAAAAAAGTAATTGAGGCACCAATAAATACTGTACCTCCGATACGCTTGAGAAAACCATGAGTGTTCATGTGATGCGCAGCATTGATCAGCTCGAAAGCAGCAATATCAAAAAAAGGCATTCAGAGAAAACGGAAGTATTCATCTTGTAGTTGCTGCAATGGAATATCACAGAGAAGCCCGTGTGTTGTCTCGTTCGTTTGCTTCTCTTTTCAGTACAATTTCCTTTTCTTGCTGCTTTGCGGCAACTCTAAACCAATAATTGCATACCTAACGTGACGACTAACAAGATGAAAAGCTGTGCCTATGAAAATACGAAAGAAACTAATGAACAGCCTAAGTACTAAGAAAAAAGAAAACAATGTGCATTTCGCTTTTTCGTAAAGCAGGAATGTCCAGAGAAAAAAAGAAAATGAACGTTCACAACCATGAAGAACGATACTATTACAGACCCTTCGGCCTAGCAATAAGAACAGTCTCGTAGTTCTTACGGCAGTACATATCCCAGTAGAACACACCCCAGGTAGCGGACGCAACGCATAAGAGAACGCAGTACAAAGGTGAGACGGTGAGCAGGTTAATGTTGCCTGGCATCACAAGACGTCCCGTGAGAGTCTTCGGCCTGAAAGGTTCGTAGTTCATGAAGGCGGCCTCGTTACGTGCACCAACCTCCGCACCCTTCGCGCTGCTCTTGTACTCGAAAGACGAGCGGGGATGATCCACCATAGGGTGCATCTGGAAGCTCTTAGCCTGCTCCTCTACCTCATGGCGCTGCGCAGCATCAGCGGCGCGCACCTGCTGAGCGTCGCTGCGGAGAAGAAGAGAGGCGGCAAGTGCGCCACTACGACCCACGGAGAGTTTGATCACGCTGCGCTGCATATTTTTTTGGTAATTTTTTGTGAGTGCGTATTTGTGTTATCAGAAAGAAAACTCCTTTCAAATGAGTTCCCCACTAATGGAAAAGCGTTTAAGTGTTGTTTACGGTGCCGAAAATCGGGAGTCAAAACGAAAAGATCACCAGAAAGAAAAAGTGATCAATAGCATGCGACAAGTGGCAGGAAACTCCAAAATTAAGTTTGCTGAGGGCAAACGAACGCGACGAGAAAGCTACCGTTTTACATGCGAAGCGGTTCAAAAAAGAAAATCGGCGAGGGTTTCTACAGCGAAACTGCTTTCAGCAGTAGTTTTTCTGATCCTTGCATTTCACATGCTCACGAAGAGGAAACCATTTATCCTCCTATGTTTACAAAAAGAAACGGAGATGGGGGACGAAGGAAGCACGCTCGCGGGAATACTGCATAATTTACTTTTTCGTGCTTACTGCTTTAATTATTGTAAAGGTTACCGCCTTGGTACATGTGTACCAGAAAAAAAACTGAAAAATGAAAATGTAAGTTCAGAGAGTAATACCAAAACGTGTCGTAAATAACAGAGTGCCGACGGGAAGAAAAAAAAACGCAAACACATTCTAAATAGACGTTCCTCACTTGACAGGCGTTGACGCGCCTTTTGCAGCAGAAGTCGCTACAGTGTTGAAGACAGACAACGCCTGAGTCGCAAATGTCGCAGGGTCGCTCACTGGTTGAGACATAACCACTGTATTGGACTCCTTCGCCAACTCGCCGAATTTTTCGATGTAGTTCTCTGCGACACGCAGCGAAATAGCTTCTGTACCGTGCTTTGCCTTGTCGATAGCCTCCGACACGAGAGAAATGTTGTCCGAGACGGCGGCCGCCTTAATGCGAATCGCAGCCGCCTCACCCTCAGCGTTTCTCTCCGTAGTGTACTTGGCAGCATCTGCGACGTATTGCTGGGCAACTTTCATGCCGTTCGCCCGATTCACTGTCGCAGTAGACTCACCTTCACTTTCCAAAACGAGCTTACGCTTTTTTCGCTCTGCCTCCGCCTGCAAGTCCATCGAACGACGCACCAGTTCGCTTACAATAATGTCTCTAATTTCGTAACGCTTGCATTCGATGCCCCACTCGTTGGCCTCACGCCGGAGCACTTCCACAATGTTTTGATTCAGACTCGCGCGTTCCCGAAAAAGACTGTCTAGTGGCATTCGGCCAATTTCGCTGCGCATTGTCGTTTGCGCCAGGTTGATTAAGTTGTACACCGGGTTTTCGATATTGTAGCTGGCCTTCGAAGAGTCCACAATTTTCAAAAACAGCACGCCATCGATTTCAACCATCACGTTATCGGACGTGATCGCTGATTGATTCGGAATCTCGATACCCTGTTCTTTCACATTGTAGTTGTAGCGGATTTTGTCTATAATCGGGATCACAACCCACCATCCAGAATCCAGCGTGCGGTGGTAGCGGCCCAACCGCTCCACAACGTACTCGTGACCTTGCGGGACAATGTTCAAAATGGAATTGCGAGGTGGTCGCTCAATGAACGACGTAGGATCGAGAACCAGCTTCTGCACCCGCTGCATCATCATCCGCGTCGACGGACTGCTGCCACCGCCAGCTGCAGGATCTTGGGAGCTAGGATTCATTCCATACGGGGCATGGGGTGCTCCGTACATCTGGAAGAAGATAAGTCCACGGCGCATCATTTTCAGGGCGTTTCGCAAGTTTCTATCACAGACAACGTCATTGTTTAGTATTAAAGAGAAAAAGACAGAAGAAGATGAGGAATTGAGAACACTTTGAAGTAAAGAAAGGAAAAAATAATTGCGTCCTTGTGTATGGAGGCGGGCCAGAATTACACACCAAACGTAAATTTGACTTGTTGCGCAGCAATATAGTGCAATCCTGCGAATTCGCGAGAAGAGTCTCGTAGAGAAACGTAACCGCTGACAAAAGGTTTAGCGATACTTCGTCATTCAGGGAAACGAAAGCCGATGGGTGTGCTTCGTTGTCGTCGTCGTTATTATCATTTTTTCCGTGGGAATCGTGGTGAGTAAAGAAAACGAAGAAAGAGAGAGGAACCTTAGTTACCCAATCTGAGGCACCGTTCTACGAATATTGTCAACGTAGAGCGTGCGTGGAAGTGAGGAAGAAGAAAAGTCGGTCATCTGACAGTATCCAAGATCCAGACCCGCCGGATTAAGCTTGCTTTCATTAAAAAGAAACACGGCTTTACCGGAAAGGTAACGATAAATGAAATGCGAGCAGTGCACTGACAAAGACAAAGCTGAGAAGCAAAGCAACGTGTCAAAAAAGGATGTGACCTCAACGCGAGCTTGCGCCAAGGAAAAAGAGCAGTGCGCATACTCCCCTCCCTTGCTTTTTACAAAAGCAGCACTCTTTCAAGCACTTGGCGCTGGTCTGTTGTATTGGTCTTCGTTCGGCGAAGAAGGAAGAAACTGAGGGAAAAAAAAGGAGGGGGGAGGGGAGCAGCAGTATTCGTAAGAGTTTCTCAAAGCGCCGACGTCGCACTGGATCTTGGCAGCGCGGCAACTGATATTCGTTGGTTGCGCATCTCGCATTTGGATCGAAAAGTCGCTTCTCTTTGGTCGCGCATTCCACGGCACAGAAAACCGATGCTCCCTGGCGTTGGAAAAACTCTATCAAAGTACAAGAACAAACGACAGTCAACTATACTGGCGAAGGAAATCAGTTGAAAACCTCGGTACTGAATCCACATTTAATGCACAACTCACTAGCCTGTGGTGCGTGCATTCCTCGCCTGTATTTAAAGTCAGCCGAGGTAACTGGGTATTCAGCATCATGCAGTCGCAAACTGAGCTTTAAGAGCGAAAAGGATAACAAAAATAGAGCGTCACTCACACGCGTTTGCGAAGAGAGGAGATGTTATTAGCTAGCTTGTCGCTGTTGCTAACTGCGCACAAAATGAAAGCAACTTTTCCGTCTGCTGACTCGAAGAATCTTTTCATCTGTTTTTCTCCGCAGACCATTAAATAGTCTCCACTACCACTTCGCTCAGTTACTCTTTCTCTTTCAAGCTTCAACACTTCGAACCTCCTACATTTTGCCGGCTTACATTCGGGTCGTGTAGCGGTAACCATGCTGCGAACACTCATCCGTAGCGGACCACGTGTACTGTCAGCAACCGAAGTTTTGCTTGCACGCCCATCAAAAGTTGAAAAGCCAGATGGGGCAACAAAATTCGATCCAGAGGCAGCTCCTGCGATCGAAACAGTAGAGGAAGCGCAAGTCGCCTCTGCTACTTCCGATCCGCATAGAAAGACTGACGAGAGCGCCACTCACGTGCGTCCGCAGACAATCTTGAAGGACATTCTCCATTCTGTTTCAGCAGGACAACAGGCCTTTCTTTTTGGTACGCATAAAGACGCCTCTGACCCTGCTGACGGCGTCCTGCGTGCCACCGGCACCTTCTTCGAGTCAGTGAACACAGCGTACGAAGGCCGGATGCTGCAGGAGCGGCAGATTGAAGTGGAGAAGTATGTTGAAAAGCGACGCCTTCATTATGCCCAGCGTCTTGACGAGGAAACAGAGGAATTCCGGCAAGAGCAAAAGGAAGTACATGAGGAGATTCAGCGCATGGAGTCTGAAAAGTACAAACGTGAACTCAACAATGATGTTGTCCAATTCACCAAGGCAAGAGAGACAGAATACGAGGTGCGTCTTTACGCAGACGTGGAAAAGTACTACAACGCTCTCCTTGCGTATCAGTCGCGCTCGAAGAAACAGGTGAAAGCAAAATCCGCCGACGATAACCTTTCGATGCAGCTGAACATGAATCTGCAAGCCATAATCAACGAGATGGAATTGGAAGACTCCATTCGTGATTTCGGCGACGCAACGGGGAGCGGAAATGACATTACCGATCAGGATATTCGAAGCTATGTTGTGCAGTGCACCTGCTTTTATGAGAAATGTGCGCAAGACGAAATCCACGACTTTACTGAAAGGCGTCGAACATTCTACGAAGATCTGCTAGAGGCGCGAGCTATTCGGCACGCTGCGAAGATACGTTCTGATACAGAGAAGTATCGCAGAGAACGACAGACGTATTACGACGACCGGCTGACCAGCGACGGATCATGGATGACTCACTGTTTCCAAGAGCACTACAATCGATGCTTCTTACAGGCCTATTCTCGTAGGGCGTGGATTGATCACCGCCGCTATCAAGCAACTCAAGAGGGCATTAAGATTTTCACTAAAGAAGGAGAAAGAATACCGGCGATCTCGGACCCTGCCACTATCAGCGTTGCCGCCTTAAGCGCAGAAATCCCACTTGCTCAAATCCTTGACGTTTATGAATCAGAGAACATGGCAGAGATAACACGAGATGTGTTTCTTAAAGCTGCGCGTCGTGTAGCGAATGCTTCGGACCACAGCAGAGGCAGCGATTCTTCCTCATAAGAATTAGCTGGATCAAGTTTTCTTTTCATAGGAGCTGCAGACACTTCAAGAAAGCGGCACGTATATGTATTCTCATTCTCTGTGTTCTTTTTCTCTAAAATGTGTGTTTACTTTTGTAGTGTTCCCTTACAGCTGAGCAGAATGTGAAACTTGCACCTCTCTGTTGTTGTTGTTGTTGTTGTTGCTTTCTACTTTGAGTGTTACCTGTATCGGCTTTCACAGCATGTCATAGAATGTGTATTTTTTTTTCTTTGCCAGTATCTATATAATTAAATTGAAACATTGTAACTGAATTTTTGGTGTACAAGTTTGTTGTTATCGTTGCCGGCGCATTTGATGAGGTGTCTTTGCAAGCCCATCATTGCAATCGGAAACATTCAACCTGCCACTGCTTAGTCCGCTTTTGCGTTTTCTTTGCGGCACTTTCTCCTGATGTGTTGTACAATCTATCACCCCAATTACTTCTCATACTTTCTGTAACTTGACATTTTTCCCCCATTTTCTACATCTCTGTCTATTCGTTTTTTTTCTCATTTCGTTCTGAAGAAACCCAGTTTCTCTTCTCATGAGATTATTGTAGGCATACAGTTTATTTGTTCTGAGGGTAATATTTCATATGTGACTCCATTCTTTCTTTCTTTCTTTTTCGAATTACTAGTTTACACACAATGCTTCGCAGAGTACCGCTACTGTTTGCAATGCGGCCCTCTGAGGCCTATCGTCAGCTTGTTGCGAAAGGCGACATAACAGTCGATCAAAGCCAAGTAAATGCTCTGCCTGTGTTTGACCGCTTGTACGGCGACCTGGTAAAATACGCCAAGGACAACAAGCGCAACGCGGTGCCAAAAAGGCAAGTTGAATTGCGCCCTCCAAACCGACTGGGTCTCGTCCCTTCTTTTTTCCTGCGCCGCGAACAAGAAAAGAAGGTGGAGCAAGCGCTTAACGAAGATGAAAACGCTGTATATCATCCACTGTCGCGCGTGAAAGGCTTGTACGTTTGGGGAGGCGTGGGCTGCGGGAAAACCATGCTGATGGATTTGCTGTTCGACAACGTGCCTCCGGAAATTCGCAAGCGGCGCCTTCACTTTCATCAATTTATGCTTGATGTGCAAAAAACATCTAATTCAATTCGGTTCAAGTCAAAGGAGGAGATGCTGAATCCTGCGAATCGCACGAACATGGTCAGCTACAATACCAGCGACAACCGCCGCCGCACTCCAGACGCTGAAATCAACCTTTTCGATGAAGTTGCGCAGCGGATGATTAGCGACGTTGAGCTACTGTGCTTTGACGAGGTTGCTGTCTCCGATGTTGCCCATGCCATGATACTTAAGCGATTATTTCACTCTTTCTACAAAATAGGTCTGGTGGTGATTTTTACGTCAAATCGACCACCCAGCGATCTGTACAAAGGTGGGCTTAACCGTGGCGGTTTTCTTCCTTTTATTGATCTGGTAAACAAGCAGTGCTTTACTTACCATATGAAGAGCAACGTTGATCACCGACTGCTCGGCCACCAGGCGGATTCGTACATTTCACCCATGAACAGTGAAAACGAAACCAAGTTTGAAAAGCTCTTCCTGGAAATTTGTAAAGGGATGCCTGCAGAGCCGAGGAAACTGGAAGTGTTTGGACGTGATGTGGTAGTACCGAAAGCTTGCGGCGGCGTCTGCTACTTCTACTTTCATGAGTTATGTGGTGGTGAAAAGTCGACTGCAGACTACGATGTTATCGCGAAGACTTTTCACACTGTTTTCATCAACGGTGTGCCGCAATTCCCGTACGAGAACAACGACGTGAAGAACCGTTTTTTACTTCTCGTCGACACACTCTACGAGCATAAGTGCAAACTCGTCATCTACGCGGCGGTGGAACCTGCTCAGCTCCAAGCGCCAAAGGAAGAGTCCGCGGGGTATGTCGAGGGTGGGGCAGCGCGCTTTGACAGTCTCTCAGAGTTTGAGCGTGAGAGCGGCAAGATGCTCATGGATGCTGACGACAGCTCTTTCCAGATGGATCGTTGTGTTTCCCGCTTGGTTGAAATGCGATCAAAGGAATACCTGGAGGCACCGCATCAGCAAGAGGATGTGGACCTGTCGACAAGGTGAGTTGCCTCCCAAAACCTCTTTTTCCTCACATAATTATAGCGTAAAGGTGTTGATACTAACAAAGAGAAACAAAACTTTCCCTAATCAATTGCTTTTCAAATCACAGAGGTGTGACGCACAATGGATACGTTAACATTACAATAATGTTGTACTATTTTTTAGTATTATTTATTATCATGTTTTCTATAGATATTGCATTACGTCGGCCATCAACGTGGTGCTTTAAGCACTGACAACGAAATATATATGTTGTTAATCGAAACGAAAGTGATGCTAGTTTGTTGACGTCGCTACAAAGCAAACAAATGGTCAAGCGCACGCTGTCTGGTGTACACACAAAAAGAAAAGAGAATCTTATTATTATTATTATTATTATTATTATTATTGAAGTCGTGCACCAATTCATGAAACTTTTCTTCAATTTGAAACTATGTTCTTTCTTTCGTCTCAATTTTCTTCCAGAACCCACATACGAAAAGGAAAGAGAAGTGAAATCAAATCACTTTGCGACAGTTTTGTCACAAATTTGGAAACGGCATATTCACTCACAATGTCGACTTTGTGGACTGCGGTGTTGTTGTTGGAGTTGGTGCTGTGCTTTGCAGTACTCGATAGCGCGCTTGCGACTGGTGTACACGATGATGATCTTCCACACGGTGTGATGCGAGGACCGCTTCTGCATGAGCACAGCTTCCAGGAACCCCTCGTCAATGACTGGTGGGAGGAGGGCATACCGCATTACATGATTGGCGGCTCCGCCGTTGCCAACGAGCGCTTCTTGCGCCTGACAACAAACGACCTCGATGACCACGGATTCGCCTTCAACACGGCGCCGCTCGATCACGACAGCTGGGAGCTGCGTCTGCGCTTTTCGATCCGTCCGCCGCCTCCCGCGGCCGACATGGATGGCAACTCGACACACTACCAAGGAGGTGACGGGATGGCTCTTTGGTACCTGGACCAGCCTATCGGCGACGACCATCAACATGTGGTGAAGTACTCCAAGTCGCTTTCGCCGGAGCTGCGGGATGAAATCCTCGACGCGGACAATCCGTGGCGCGTGGCGGACTTTCTGCTCAACACCGGAGAAGACGAGGACGACGACGATGACGAGGTGGACGAAGACGACCTAACCGAAAGGGAGAAGGAGGAAGCGCGGCTTGCAAGGGAGCGCCGCGAGGAGAAAAAAAAGAAGCGCGAGGAACTCTTCAAGCGCATCTTCAAGCGCGGCACCTCCGTCAGCGAGTGGGACGGCGAACCGAGAATTATGGGCGTCAAGTACTCCGATTTCAACAAAGGCTTCGGCGTCATCCTCGACTCCGTTGGTGATGAGGCTGCTCACATCGATGAGCATAAAGGCCGGGGCGACGCCGTCGCGCATCATCATCACACCGCCAGCATTTACCTCCTGCTGAATTTGCCGAATCACACCGTGGGCTCTGGGGCTAAAGTGGTGAACAACTTCAACCCTGCAAACGGGAACTTCCGGACGTCGCCGGACGTGCTTCGCTGCAAGTACGACTTCCGTCAACAAGGCACGAAGCCGTACGATCCAAAAGCGCAGTTGATGGATGCCGTGACGAAGGCTACCACCGCCGGCGAGGAGCCGCTGGAGCTTGTGGTACGCTACTACAAAAAGAAGCTGACCATTATCATCCGTCGCGAGGATGTCTCGAAGCGCGAAGTGACTGCGGTGACAAACGATAACGGCGTGGCCATGAGCGAGGTGGAGGTGGCGCGCACGTACACGGAGACCATGTGTGGGGAGGTGTACCCCATCCAGCTGCCGCTGCAGTACCACTTCGGTCTCTCCGCCAGCACGGGTCACCGCACCAAGCAAGAGCGCAAGGCGCGCCGCATCCAGAGCGTGTTCCATGCGGCGGACAAGAACACGTACACCCACGTGGATGTGCACGATGTGTACAAGCTGGAGCTTCGCGAACTGGGCCTCGATGCTAAGGCGATGGGGTACTCCAAGACGATTCCTCTGGAGCACTTCGACTTTGAGGCAGATAAGCGGGAACGCGAACACTTCTCTCGGCAAATCCCAGTGGAGCCCGACTCCGACACCGAGCAGTGATCAACGAAAGTGAGCCTCTACGACAGTATTCTCCATTGCGTTTGAAATTTTGGCGTCGCGGTGTCGGATTGTAGAATGAAGTCGAAAAAAAGGAAAGTGCGGGGAGGCGCACTGCACTTCTTCCTGTGCGACCTGGGACGCATGGCAAACGGTTTCATTCGATATTTTTCATTATTCCTATTACTACTGTTGCTCAGCGCCCTTTAGGTTGCGGCTTCTCCGATGGGATGGGGCTCAGGTGAAGCGTGCTTTGTCGTTGTTGTTTTCTTTGTGCCACATCAGTGAAGCCCCCCCCAAAAAAAAAAGAAAGCTTTCCAGTAGCATGTGTGAAAGGGCTTATGTGAATCTGTAAATGCCCAACACCGTTTCTCCCTTCCTTTTTTTTTGTTGTTTTTGGTAGCAAAAGAAGCTCCAATCACAGTGGAGGTCATGTAGTGTTTGTATTATCGCTCAGGAGCAACAAGTTTTTTTTGTTATCGGAAAGGCAGCAGGAGCAGCTGTCATTTCGGATCCGTTGGCGCCCTGCCGGCCGGACACTTCGAGCACCATCATGTGCATGTCGGTGCTTTTTGTTGAAGTTGCTGTTTTCCGTTCTTTTTCATTAAACGAACTTTACCGCTTTCTTTTTACTGTGCACGGCTTCTTTGAGGCAGCACGTACAAACGCCCCCAAATGCACGTGTTCTCACCAATGTGACTGCCGTGACCTACCCGCTCGTTCCTTTGCTCACTGTATGAACTCTTTAACTCCATCTACATCCCGTCTCTCCTCACCGCTCTTCCTTTGTTTTCCCCTTTGCCCACCTCCATCGCGCTTAATCCGCGACTTCGTCAACGCAACTCAAACCCAAACGTTTTTCTTATTTCTTTTTGTGGATGCAGAGTGCATAGTTGGAAGCCTAACTTTTTCTTCTCTCCTCGAGCTCACACTCCCACGAACGTTGAGGAGCCCCCCAAAAAGCAAAGAAAAAGGACAAATGTCTGACGGAGACGACGTTGCGGTGGAGCTGCCGCAGATATGGCAGCTCATTCACCCCACCTTCAACCGCGCCGACGACAGCGGGGATGAGGAGGAGGAGAACGAGGACGACGGCGCCGCGGCCGGAGCACAGAGGCAGCAGCCCCTACACCACCCCGCCGACTACGTCAAGCTGAGCAAGTCCGCCCCCCGTCTCGGCCAGCTGCTACGCTTCCTCAACGACTTGGAGGAGGAGGAGGAGGTGCAGGCGGTGCTGCTGGAGAAGGACCCCATCACTCAGCAAACGCTGCTGCAGTGGGCCGTGCTGAATGATCACTTTATGCTGGTGGAGTACTTGGTGAAGCGCATGCGCCGGGCGGCCTACGCGTTTGACCCGGAGTCGACGGAGGTGGTCGTGTACGACCGCTGGTTGGAGATGAAGGATGAGCTGCCCAACGCGGCCGAGGTGGCGGAGCGGCAGAAGCAGCGCGAGAACGAGAAGGCAAAGCGATTGGCGGAGCGCGCGATGGCGAACCGGGGGGACGAGGAGGAGGAGGAGGAGGAGGACGAGGAGGAGGAGGCGGAGCCGATGCCGGAGGACTTGGTGTACGATAGCCTCGAGGACTACCACGAGGAGTGGGGCGACCGGGGTGTCGGCATCGTGAAGCGCGTTGGGGAGTTGGGCGTGTACGTCGGTCCTCGTCTGGCGGACGGCACCAAGCAGGGCCTCGGCCAGAGCCTCTTTCCCGGTGGCGACTGCTACGCAGGGGAGTACAAGGAAAACCAGCGCGACGGTCGCGGCGTGTACTGGTGGTCGAAGGCTAACGCCCTGTACACCGGCGAGTGGTTCCGCAACATGCGTCACGGCCACGGGCGCATGGTGTACCCCGACGGCTCCCGCTACATCGGCCGCTGGGTCCACGGCAAGCGCAGCGGCGTCGGTCGCTACGTGTACCGAGACGGCAGCAGCTACGACGGGTCGTGGCTCAAGGACGAAAAGCACGGCAGCGGCACCTTTAAGCTGCTGGATGGATCGTGCTTCGCCGGCACCTTTGAGCACAATCACTTCGTGTCGGGCGAGTGGCGACTGGCCTCTGGCACGGTGCGCTACGTCGGCAACTTCGAGAAGGACGTCCCGGTCGGCGCGGGTGCCTTTGTGCACCGCTGCGGGCTGAAGGTCGGCACCTTCCAGCAGGAGGGCGCCTACACGGATGGGGCGTGGGTGCCGAGCATGCTGAAGGGTACGTCGCACGTGGTGCCGCATATCGAGTTGGCGACGCGGCAGCCCAAGATGGCGAGGGTGCCGATGGAGTTCGGCGCTGACGGCCGCGGTCGTACGATGGCGGACCTGATCAAAGTGGCGAACTTCCCGCCCCTGCTGCGGTGGGTCGCCGCGCTGCCGCCGCCCGAGAAGGACCCCCAGCACGGCGTGACTCTGAAGGGCGTGGAGGTGCAGTCGATGCGGTACGATGCGGCGGAGGTCGGGGTCGTGGCGGAGGTGACCATCCTGCCCATCCTCGTGGACATCGCCGGGAAGCGGGTGCACCTCCCGGACGAGACGGTGACGCTTCGGCCGCCCACCACACGGCTTGTGGTGCTCCTCCGCACGCCAGACACGGAGGCGGGCGCGGTGGTGCTGCTGGAGAAAACGGCCACGCAGAGCCGGCTGCCTTTCATCCGCATCGGCGAGGATACCCGCGTCGACGGTGACGTCGTGTCCAGCGTGGGCCGCGCTCTGCGTCTGCAGCTCGACTCCACCAAGACGATGGCGCTTTTGATGCCGCCCGTGCGGAGCGACCCGATGCACAGCAGCGCCGAGGAGTCGGTGTGGCTCTACGCCCAACAGGTCCACCCGGACATGATGGCGCAGCTCCACGGCAAGCTGCAGAAGATGACCGAGGAAGGCAGCTCCGCGACGTACGAGGCGGTGGCGCTGCCGGAGGTGGCGCGCCTCTCCACCGATGCGATCACGGCGACGGCGGCGGCCCAGATAGAGCAGCGCCGTGCCGCACATACGCTGCCGGCAGCCACGACGGCGCCGCAGCGCCCGCCGACGCCGCCGCCGCCGGCGCTAGAGCCCCGCCCGGAGTTGCAGCCGCTGTACGACGCGAGGGCACGCCGTGACGAGGCCGAAGCAGAGCACTAGAACGGCAAAGCGAATCTGAGAAGGTACGCGCTTTGAAGATGGAAGCACCAGCGCGCGGATGTTAGCGTAGTGGGTCGCTCAAACACGCATGCAACGAACAACGAAGAAAAGAAGCGCGTGCCGTTGTCGCAGTGGATGTAAGTAAGTCGAGCCCTTCTCTTTACTTTCGATGTATAAAGGAATTCTCAAGCTCATCAGAAACAATGTTTCGCAAGAAGGTAAATTCTAAACGAGTGGTGCTACGGTTATTGTGTTTGAGGAGCACACGCCGTAGGGAGCGTAAATGAAGTGGGCGGGGGGGGGGGTCATTCCTAAGCCTCGCCCCCACGTCGTCGTTTTCTCTCCGCAAAACTTTCCTTCATGCGTTCCTTTCCCTAACGAGACTGCCTCATTCATGAGCACACAAAGATACGGAGGAGAAGCAGCCGAGAGGCATCTCAGCGCTTTATAGCTGCGATACTTGAACGCTAGAAAGTTGCCCTTCCTCCGTGTGGCGCCACTATGCCACATCTTCTTCGCTTCGCTGCTCCTTGCTGTGCCCCCACCCTCTGTCTGCGTCCTCTCTCTCTCCCTCCTCTTCCTCTTCTTTGCTCTTCATCACCTTCCGCTCAACTCTGCTCTGTGCGGGCCGCATTTGGCGTCAACTAGATAAAAGAGAAGAGACGTAAACGCTGGAACTCCTTTGAATAAAAAACTCGGACGAAGAAGAACTTTCTGCTTCACACTCCTCCCTCAGTCACACACATACACACACACACACACACACCGGTTTGGTCGGCTCTGGAGGCACACCATAGACACCACATCAAATCATAGAAGTCACCTTTTGCTGTTCTGCTTCTTGCTTTACGTGATTTGCTGACGGCGGTAAAACAGAGCAACGGAGACAGAGTGCCAACGCGTAAAAAAACACACACATAATATATTAAAAAAGATACCCAAATATCAACTGCAACCTCCTCCCACACCGCTTCAGATATTGGCGCCATGTTCTTCTCCACCTACGTGCTCACCAAGAAGGGCCCGTTGGCGAAGGTCTGGCTCGCCGCCCACTGGGACAAGCGCCTCACGCGCAACGAAGTCAAGATCGTCGACCTCAGCCAGACCATCCTTCACATTGTCCGCCCCGTCGTCCCCATCGCCCTCCGCACCTCCGGCGAGCTGCTGGTCGGCGTGGTGCGCATCTACGCGCTGAAGGTGAAGCACCTGCTGAAGGAGGCCACTGAGGCGACTCTCTTTCTGCGAGTGACGACGCTGGCCACGAAAGGCAGCCGGGCGGCCCTCTCCGGCCAGCAGCGCACTACGTCGATCGACGGCGTCCTCGTGCCGCAGACGGGCGATATGGAGGCGGTGACCTTCGACTGGGATGCAGAGGTGGCCGCGAAGCACGGCGCCGCGCGTGACGCCGCCGACGCTCTCGGCGAAGGCCGCTTTGACGCCATCGCGGACCTCCTCGGCAGCGGCAAGCGCATCGAGGGCCCCGACGGGGGAGAGAAGGACGACGGCCTGCTGGCGTCGGCGTGGTACACGGTGCAGCCAACCTCACAAGCGGCCGAAGAGCTGCACAACACGCAGCAAGACTACGACGAGATCGCAAAGATGCGGGCTGACTTGATGGCCTTTGGGGAGCGGGCCAGCGGCAGCGCCAGCACGAGTAAGAGCAAGTCGAGCCTCGCTAGCATGGAGAAGGGCCGTGGCAGCGTCGCTGTGGACGCCAACGGGCTGCCCTACCCGGCGATGGGCGACGAGCTCGACATCGGCGTGCCGCTGCCCGACGAGCTCCCTATCGGCTTCCCCGCGATGGACGGCGGCGCGATGGCGGGTGCGCTGCCGATGGACCCCTTTCTGCTGCCCGACACGATGACCGCCGATGAGGAGGCGCCCGCCCGTCTCTCCCGCGCCGCCCGCAAGCCGCGCGTGGTGAACGTGCTCGACCTCAACTCCACCACCCTGTCCCGCGAGGCGTTTGAGAAGTGCATGGTCGACCGCAGCGACATCGTGAACAGCGAGCCGCGCCGCGGCCCGTACGACGCGCAGGAGGAGGCGGACCGCTACACCATCGGCGGCGCACCGAACCCGACCGACCCCGCGGCCGTCGCCGCCACAGGCGCGGCACCGCTCTCCATCGTGATGGGCGAGACGCTGCGGCTGGCGTACACGGCCGCCCTGCTGCAGAGCGTCGCGGAGGCCGCCGCCGAGGCCGCCCGCGCTTCTCAGACGGCGCCGCCGCCCCTCCGCAACGAGGAGGAGGGCGGACTGCGCGCGCTCGACGACGACTTCGCGCACGACGCCGGCGCCGCGGTGGACGAGGCGGGCCTGCAGCCGTCACAGCGCAAACGCGGCCGCGACGACAACGTTGAGGAGACCACCGGCCTCTCGGCCAGTGTGCGGCAGACGCTGGGCCGCCTCCGCACGGAGCTATCGAGCCGCGCCGCGGCCGATAGCCGCAAAAAGACGCGCGTGAAGGTGCCCGTCTCGTCGCTGGTGGGGGCGAGCTGCACGGTGCAGGACATCTGCCGCCACCTCCGCCGCCGCGACGCCGCGCGGACGTTTGTGGATGTGCTGGCGTTGGCCTCCAAGCAGTACGTGTCCGCACACCAACGCACGGAGCTCGGCGAGGTTACGGTGCAACTCAACGAAACTGCGGTGAGTTTCTTGGCGACTGCTTAAGCAACGTGAAGGTGTGCTTCGTGCCACGTCCTCGCCCTTTTATTAATTACTGATATCGTTGATGTGTCGTCTGCTGTCGCTTCCACTCAGCTACCCGGACGGCGAACTGCTGCGCCGCTTTGTGGTTTTTTTTTGAATCTCAATATGCTCTTCCTTTCCGTTTTATTCTCTTGTTCGATTTCCTTGCTGTTACCTCCTTCCTTGGGTTTTTATTTTTGTTTCCGGTGTGGGGAAAAGCGGAGGGCGAGAAGGGTGCAGCGGGTTACGACGTGGGTTCGTGTTCCCTCCGCGTCCTTTCCCTCCGCCTGCTCTCCTGCCCACTACCGACCCGAGTTGGCCTCCTTCGGTGTTTTCCACACGGTGGCACTTTCCATACATATATATGTATGTATATATGTATATATGTATATCTTTGTACAGCCATAGAGTGAAAGGACAGTTTGAAAGGTCGGAGCGCAGATGGTCGTACTCCCAGAAAATGCATAGAAGGCGGTTAGCAGCCGCACTATCATAGAAATCATAGATGTACTGTTGGATTGATTAGGCGTGTTTTTTTTTTGTGTCGTTGTTGTTGTTGCCTGTGCCTGTTCGCGTGTGCGTTGGAGTGCATCGAAACTTTTCACGTTGCGCTGTAAAGCCAAGGAAGGACAACTCACATTGTGGCCGTTCTATATATATACGGAGACAGCCATACCTTCGCCTTTTGCTGTCTTTGATGTTTTGCTGTTTTCTTTTTATGTTCATCGCTACGTGACGCCCCAATCGTCCGTGTAACCGCACGCGGAAAGAAGAAAAAAGGAAACGGTGCTAAAGGGAGGTGCTGCCGTTCTGCGTCTGGTGAAATCGCAAGGTAGTACTACTGCTAAACGGGCTCGCCCACTAGCGTGAACGCGCCTCTTATCAGCCAAGCGGCTAAGCAGCCATTCAAGAGACGGAAGTGGACAGCTCTCTCGCAGCGCCTCTCTCAAAATGCGGTTTCCCTGCTGTTGTTTGCTGAGGCTGGCTACGAGGCGTACACTTCCTTTTCCACCTCCACTCTTTTCTTTGATTCCGTCTCTCTCCCTTCTCCGTGCGCTCTGCCCATTCAACGCTAACCGCCACACCGCCGCAGCAACTCGAGGAAGGGAAAATAAGAAGTAAAGGACAAGAAAAAAAGAACCACGTCGTGTGTTGTCTTTCCTTTTTTAATTATTTTGCTGTTTTTTACAGCTTGAGAATTGACAGCGATCTGCGGAACCCCGCACAGAGTATCTGGCATCGAGTCACAACGACGAAGGACAGCGCTTCCCTGCTCAGCCCGCCGCGGACGAGTCATCTCTTGCACTTCCATCTTACTGTGGTGTGCTCACCATGTCCAAGTACGCCAATCCTGAGTACTGGGAGGACCGCTACCGCAGCAACGACACCACCTTCGATTGGTTCGTCACCTACGACAACTTGCAGACGATTCTGCGCCCACTTCTGCAGCCAGCGGAGCAAATCCGTGTGCTGGTCGTCGGCTGCGGCAACAGCCGTCTCTCCGCCAGCCTCTATGAGAACTTGAACATCAAGAAGATCACCAATGTGGACGCCTCGCCGACCGTCGTTAGCCAGATGCAGCGCCGCTACTCGGAGATGAACGAGATGCAGTGGATCTGCGCGGACTTGCTGACGACCCCGATAGAGAAGCTGATGCTGGAGCTGTGCCCCAACGATTACCTCTATGACTTTATCCTGGACAAGGGGCTCGTCGACAGCATCCTGGGCGGGGCGAACTCCTTCCACAACCTCTACATCTTCAACAAAAACATGTCGCGTCTGCTGAAGCGGGGCGGCCGCTTCGTCGTCGTCTCCTACGGATCTCCCGAGACGCGCATGGACCACTTTCGCCGCAAGAAGCTGAACTTTGATGTGGAGCACAAGCTGCTGGAGAAGCCGATGCTGACCTCGTCCACGGCTAGCCCCACCGGGCACTACCACGTGTACATTATGATCAAGGTCGGCGCCAAGCAAGGAGCCGCCGTGGACGACGGCGAGTCGGAGGAGGAGGACGACTTCTACGACCGCTTCATGACGCAGAACACCGCGAAGAATTGATTTGCTGAAGGTGTTTTTAAGGCAGCCAGTGATGAATAAATGAAAAATAGATGTGCTGTGCAACGAATGCTGTCTGTTTGGTCGACATGCGTGTGTGTGTGGTGTTCTGCAGTGAAATGCAGAGGAGAGCCGGTGTTGGTGCCGCCGGATGTACATAGCCGACACCGCTCATTGTCTCTCTCTCTCTTTTAGTATATATTTTTCTCTCTCTCCTGATATCACGACGGCTGTGCAGAAAGCGGGGAGTGCGCCTTTCCTTCGTTTCATCGTGCCCTGTCGGTTCACCGAAATGGCATTTGTGTAAGCGTGTGTGTGTGTGTCTGTGCCTCCGCCCGTTGCGGGGTGCAGCCGCTCGCACAACTGTGTCGTGCCGCCTTTGGGTGTGCTGCAGTCGGGAGGGCAAGCAAAAGGTCCAAGAGGAGATTACATGTAATATAAAAATACGAAAGAACGCGAGTGATGACCTATCAAGACACCTTCGTCAAACCACTTAAGCACCATGCACAGCAGGAGCACGTTTAGATCTCTCTTACAGATGGCCCAATAGGCAAATGAAGGGGCGGATCGGTGAAACCACTGGTTTCTTGTCTGGACTCATTGCTGCTGATCGCCCACGCCTCCGCCTCGCAGCTCTTCTTATACCCTTACATATATATATATATATATGGCAGCACAGGGTTGCAATGTGCGAAAAAGGTGGATGGCGTGGGGAGGAGTTCAACGTGCGAGCCCTTTGCCGCTCAGCGACGCAGCGATGCGAGCAGAATCGATGCTGCATTTTACATTCTCGTCCTTGCTGTCCTGCCTTCTGTTGTCGTTGCTGCCTTTTCCTGTAACCTGCGCACATCGGGCCTCCCCTCACGCACAACCGCATATGTGCACATCGCTGCTGCACTTCTGTGCGCCATTACATTGCACTGCGCATGCTGTCACACCTATCCCTGTGCGCTCACAGCAAAACGTCGCAGAGATCCGTCCAACGAGGTTTTCACCTCGGCCTCTTTTTTTTTTTGCCTCCTTCGACAATTCTTCTCTCG
This sequence comes from Leptomonas pyrrhocoris, assembly GCF_001293395.1. Classification (NCBI taxonomy): domain Eukaryota; phylum Euglenozoa; class Kinetoplastea; order Trypanosomatida; family Trypanosomatidae; genus Leptomonas; species Leptomonas pyrrhocoris. The sequence goes on along the minus strand of NW_015438393.1, from coordinate 124,834 downwards.
CAACCAGCTTGGAGTACTTCGCCCGTGTGCGATCTCCCCGCCTTCGATTCGTTTTTGTTGTTGTTGTTTTCTTTTGTGAAGCACAAGCATTCATACGGAAGATAAACAACCAGAATTGTCCTCGCCTTCTCTTCTTCCACCTTCTCCCCCCGTCATTGCCTCCTTGCTGCAGCTTCGTGTGTCGTTTCTTTACTTCTTTTCAACTATTTTTGTTTTTTATTAGTATTTTGAGTTTCAAGCACGGATAGAGCGCCGCCACGAACCAGCACATATACAACGTTCCATATACCCCGCACTCACGAGCACAACCGCACCTCTGTAAACACGCATACACTTTTTCTTTCTCGCATCTCCTGCCCTGAATTGATTATTTATTTTTCTGTATGGTTGTTTTCTCGTAGCGCGGTGTTTGCCTCGTTTTACTTTTCATTTGTCTCCGCGCTCAAACGGTGGTTGCTCTCCTTTCTCTACTCGCATCACCGCTGTCGCCACGCCATTGCAGCGCAAGACGCTCGTTGTCGTGTACAAGCCGTTGGCTTTTCAGCCATTTTGTTGTTACCTTTGCTGTCCCGATCTATTCGCTCTTCTTCGTGTTTGTGTTTCGTTGTTTATATATATATATATATCTTCTTTTTATTAAAATTATTTTATGTTTATTGAATTCCAGCGCTTTCGTTCTTCTTAGACCACGCAAGCGTAGTGTTTTTCTTTCTCTCCTTCTCTCTTCTCGCCTTTTACTTTTGTACCTTTACGACTCTCCTTCACCGCTCTCTTTTTTCTTTCCTTTCTTCGTCATTCACCAGCACCTACGCGTTCCAGCAGAGTAAACTATTGAATCACTCTTTCTTATTCTTACAGTGATTGTTGACCCTTTTACCTGTGTCGCGCGAAGGCATACACCTATCTGAGTTCTAGATCCGCGCTCTGGTGATCCGCACACAAGCAGCTTCAGTTTAACCGTAGCGGCCATTGGACGGGCCTCCTACTTTTTTTTTTTATTCTTCGCTGTTCTCTACTTCGGTGATTTCTGTTGTTGTTGACTCCTTTCCGCGACGCACTACCAACCTCGATCCAAAAAGGAATATATGGGTTTTTGTTTTCATTTTAACCGCACACTTTCTTCTCTAGTAATTCTTTAGTATTATTATTGTTTTAATACTGCCTAGATACCCCGCACAAACGCACACCAAACACAGCCTTTCTCTGTCTCCCCTGGACATCGCTTGCGGCTGCACCAAGACCCCTACACAAAAAAACACACACACACGCACACACCAGACGTACTTTGAAGGCTTGTTTGCTCTTTTGCTTTTTCTCGCTCGTAGTCTTTTTTTTCGAGTTCTGCTTTCCCTCTTTCTTTTGTAGGCAAGGGAGAGTACGATAAAAGGTGGCTGTGAGTTTCTACGCGTGTATCAGCACAGCGCCTTTAACCACGGCACTGCGCGCACGCATATAAACGTATACAAGCTCCATCGCACACGCACGTACGCATATATATATACGCACCCGCACACGTTTTTCTTTTCTCATTTTTCTTTCTTTTCCGTGCACAAGGACTGCATCGCTTCCTCCACCAACCACGCGCAACTGGAGAGGTATTTCGTTGGTTCGTTCCGGCTTTCTTTGATAAAGGGAAACGGCGAACCTTTTTTTCTCCAAAAAAAAAAGAATTGCTACCGCTACTACGACCTGCAGCTCCTCCGTCATGTTTGCCGCCTCCAGCTCCTCTCACAGCACGCCGCGCAGCGGGCGGTCGAACTACAGTCCATTGCCCTCCTTTGTGGTCACCTCAAGCAACGACACGCCCTTCACCAACGCCACAGCTTCGGCGAAGACGGCACCCACGGCGGCCCTCAACCCGGAGGCGCGTGAATTCTGCATCACCCCGTCGTTCGGAGGCTCCCTCTTCGCCATGCCGGCCGCCGCCGCCACGCTTACTCCCTCGCGGTGGGGACCCACCACAACGCGCGACTTCCCCGGCCGGCCCCCCGGAAGCCCCCACAGCCCCTCCCCCTCGCCGTCGGCCCCGGCGGCTGCGTTGGCCGAGACGCTGGACAGCGCTCGACTTGTCGAGTTCACTGAGGCGTACATGCACGAGCTGTACGACCGCAAGTGCCAGGAGGAGGGTCTGCACATGGTCTCCGTCTTCCACCTGCACCCCCGCACGACCAACAAGCAGCTCAGCAGCATGTTCTTTCCGACAGGGGCGCGTGAAGCGGAGGTGCTCGAGGCGCGCCAAATGCCGGAGCCGCTGGCGAACGCCTTCAACCTCGTCCGCCAGCGCGCCGGCGCAGTCTTCTTCACTCGCAAGGACTTTGCAATGGTCGGGGTGGAGAAGGTGAACGACTTCGTGCCGCACGGGCAGCACCAGCCGCTGGTCGTGCGCTACTGCGGTTCGGGCACGCCGGCCGCCCTGCCCACCGTGCCGCCGCTGCCGGTGTCGACGGCTAAAAAAGCCGCGAGCCCGTCGAGTGTGTTGCGGCCGACGCCGCCGTCGAACTTCCGCGACCCAGCCGCCGCCACCTCCGCGCCGCCGCCGGACCGCCTCGGCAGCCCCGCCGCCGCCGCCGCGAGCACCTACGACGCCATCGACCAGCACTTCCTGCTTAAGTACGCCGGCGACAACGTCTACCTCGTCGGGGTGCACAACCTCGCCTACGGCACGAGCGCCAAGTCGTTCTACAAGATGTTCTACCCGATGGGCGCGCAGGTCTCCGAGCTGCTGCCGCGGCCGGTCTCCGTCGACGGCAAGCTGCGCTGCAGCGGCGTCGCCATTTTTGCCTCCAAAGGCATGGCCATGGAGGCGGCGGAGAAGATCAACGACTTCGTGCCGCACGGGCAGCGCCGGCCGGTCGTCGCACGCTTCCTCGACCGCACGCCGACGCCGCCGCTGGACGTGGCCACCATTTCGGCAGCGGCGACGGGGACGGCGGGTGACAGGCGGGAGCCCCCGCCGCAGCAGCACGGCGCACTGCTCGCCTCTGCTTCGACGCCGCGGGCGAGCGCGTCTGGCGTGGAGGGCGCCACCGCCATCCCGCCCGTCAACTCCGCCGCGGCCCTCCTCTTTGCCATTGAGCGGCAGCTCCGCGCCAAGGCCGTGAGCGACAGCCAGCTGGCCGCCGACATGTGCGCGTTGGTGCTGTGCAACGACAGCGGCGAGGCGGAGGCGAAGAAGTTGGCCGATACCCTCCGCGACGTCCTCCAATCGAAGGGGGACCACGCTCCCATCCTCTCCAGCCCCCTCTCCGGCGCCTTCCGCACCATGCACAGCACTCTCGGCATTCGCACCCGCACGGCGCCGCCCAGCCCAGCTGACACCTCCGCTGGTGTGAAGAAGGCCGTGATGTTTCTCCAGCTGATCGGCCGCACCTTCATGATGTTGGTGGCCGACACGGCGGCGGCGCGGCAGACACGCATTGTTGCGGCCGTGCAGTGCGCGTACCTGTACCAGTACACCTACCTCCCCAAGACGCCGCTGTCCTTCGCCACGGTCCTCTTCCAGAACTGCAGCGCGGAGCTGCAGGCGGCGAGAGATTATCTGTGCCGCGAGGCGGACGTGCCGTCCAGCGTCGCGGAGGAGCGCCGGCACCGGCCGTGGATTACGCTGATGGACGCGCTGCACGAGATGGTGCGGGTGTGGAAGTCACTCGACGCGCGTCTGTACGCTCAGGATAGCGCCCGTGCGGACTATGAGCGCTTCGTGCGCGACTTCCGCTGCACCAACCCGCACGCGACGCAGAGCCCAGTGAAGGCGTCGGCGGGTCAGGCGGAGGCGGGCGCCGAGGCGTGCACGCCGCGCAACGGTGCACTGGAGCTCAGCGCGGAGGGCGCCGACACCGGCACGGGTTCCGGCTCCGGCTCCGGCTCGGGCAACGGCGCGAAGAAGTCGCAGTTGGTGACGCCGAGCGCGCGACCGACGCCGCGGCGGGTGGTGTCGAAGTCGTACAGCACCACGGCGAGCGACTGGAAAGGAAAGCAGAGCACCCCGGTGGGGCACGGCGGCGGTGCGGTCGCGCCGCAGGTCATGCTCTCCAGTCCAGCCAGCGACTACACACAGGGCGCCTCCGATTTCTCGGTGGAGAGTAGTACGGTGGGCCCCTTCAGCAGCGCCCTGCGCCCCGTTGTCCTCTCGCCGCAGCACCCCAGCATGCGCTTCGCCTGGGGCTCGCGGGTCTGCGGCACCACCACGCAGCCGTCCTCCGCGTCGCCAGCGCCGACCGTCTCCGTCGTGGCGGTGTCGGCGACGGCGGCCTCCGCGACGTCCGCCGCGGTGGCGGTTGAGCGCTCCGACGCGGCCATGACGGAGTGCACGGTGTACATCACGAAGATGCCCTCCTGCTTCACCTCGCAGCAGGTACGGCGCCTGCTGCTGCACTTCGGTGACTTTCGAAAGGTGCGGCTGTGCCACGACGACAAGGAGACGACGCGCGGCCGCACAGCCGAGGCGGTCGCGGCGCATCAGCTCAAATTTCACGAGCTGTGCTTCGGCTTCGTGGAGTTCGTGGAGGCGGGCAGCGCGCGGGCGATGGTGGAGTTCTTCCGCAACGAGGTGCACACCCCGACCGCCTTCGACTTTCTGCGCAGCCCCGGCGAGGTCGCCTTCGACGAGGCCGAGCTGAACATGCTGCGAAGCACCCGCACCAGCCAGGCTCGCAACCCGATCCACGACCAGCAGCCCACCGACGCCACCCGCACCGCGCCGTGTTTCTTCGGCCTCATCCGGCCGCAGCACACCATCGAAACCTACGCCGAGGCGGTGACCGCCGACGACGTGGCAGCCGCGGTGAAGGCGTTGGAGGCGGCCCAGCAGCCACCAGCACAGCAGGCGCCAGCCGCAGCACCCCTCGGGTGGCCCAATATGTTCACCACGGCCGCGGCCGCGACACCGTCGCCCACCACCGCGTCAGCGCCGACCGTCGCCGCATCGCTGCAGCCAATGGAGAACGTGCATTTTCCGGATGATTTCCCGTATCACCGCGTCTTTGCTGAACCCTCTGACAATGACAGCGACAAGCCTCCGGTGGTGGTGGAGGACGACGACGACAACGGTGAAGGGATGACGGACCATGCTGTGCTGTCCCTCCTGGAGTCCTTCGCACCCGACTAAGCAGGGGTGTGCCGGTGCGGGCGAAGCGGATGTCATTTCGCATGTGTGTAGTTGGCTTGGTGTTGTTGCTTTTTAACTCTGAAAGTCGACGTGGCACAGTGACGCGCCTCCCTAAACGACTGTGTCTAGACAACGATGTACCCCCCCCCCCTTTTGTTCTCCTTCGTCGCTTATGCACTTCCGCATTCGTTGCTTCAAGGAGCGTCGTGATGTTGTTTGCTACGTTGTGTGTATGTGTGTTAGAACTGAGTTGAGAATGCGCCGCAGCAGCCGGCTTTCGCAGTGGATCGCAGCTCATCTCTCGCCGTTAGATGTACCGCCGCCCCGCACTTCTATTTTTATTTTTCTTGCTCTTATTGTGAGTCGATGTCGTATTCATTCTAAAGGATCTTTCCTTCTTCCGTGCGTGCGACTCCTTCTTCCTTCTCTACTTGTTTCTGTTTGTTGATTCACGCACGCGCTCAACGTGCGCATTTAGGGGGTTTAATGCGTGTCGCCTTCTCTCTTTCGCGCAACAGCTTCTGCGCAGTTCCCTCAGTACGGGGGAAAGGGGCGGTAGGCGGGTCAGCCGGAGCAGGACTTGCTACTGCACACACGAGCAAGCATATATCCCCTCCCTACGGAGCAACTTGGGCGCGGCTAAACTACGCGCCGTCAACGTTTCTCCACTGTACGCATGCTTACGATTAAACGAAGAAAGAAGGAGGGAGAACTCTTTCCTCCTTTAAACATCTTTTAGATCTTTTTCATTTTTTTTTTCTGTTTTTCTTAAAGCTTGTACGCTCTTCGCCGTTCTTATTGTACCTCTACTCGTTCCTTGTTTGGCTTGGTGTGGTGTTGGGGTTGTTGGGTCGCTTTTGTCGGTGCGCGATGTCGTCCAACACGAATCAAAGTACGTCACTTCGAAAAGGGCTGAGGCGCCGTAGGACACAGCAGTGATCATGCGGCGGTGAGAAGGGCCGAATACACAAGAGGAAACACAGGACAATTCCCCTCCGTCGTGTCCTGCCAACGTTTGCCGCCTTTCTTTATTCTCGAATGGGCAGCATAACGCTTCTTCGCCTCGCCACAAGCTCTACTCCTCTATTCTGAATGGAACTGCGCATGCGTGCGTGAAGGTTCCGCAGTGAATTCGTTTCTTCCATTCTCTCGCTCTCTCTCCCTCTCCACACCCACCGTATGTGTGTGTGTGTGTGTGTTGATGTACCTCTTCCTTTCGCCTTCCCTCTGCGCTCTCCTCCCCACCTCTATCACCGCAGCGCGCTGTGTCGCTTCCCAGTAGATTTTGTCTGCTTCCTTTTGTCATTGCGTTTTGCGCATACAAAGCTGATTATAAATACATATTCCCCCATCTCCGTCCCACTGCCTCTGAGGCCCCTGCCGTGCTATGCGAAGTGTACAGCACACGCTGTTGGCTGCTGCGGCATGCACGCTGCTGTGCGCAGCGGCCAACGTAGGCGCCGTCACCACCACGTCTTTTTACGAGCCGTACATGAGCGTGTTGACCGCCATCGGCGGCCTTCTCCTGGGCGCCATTGTCGTGGTGCTCGTGATGTGCTGCGGCTGGGAGGCCGCCACGGTGCGGCTGCAACCGCGTGAGCGGCGCATGTGGGAGACGGCACCGCCTTCCGGACTGTCCGACGACGACGTCAAAGTGCTGGAGAAGCTGCACGACGAGGCCGACGCGGCGAGGAAGGAGAAAGCGAAGGGTGCTGCGTCATCCGTGCCGCCGAGGAATGGAAACAGCGCCGTCGCCCCGCCTGCGGCTGCGGGAAGGCGATACACCAACGAGAGCCCCGGTGGTAGAGCCCCTGCTGTCAACCCGTATACGTACACGGAGGATGACGTCGTGGCGTTCAACAGCGCATCACCTGGCCAAGTGCGGTTTATGTAGGCCCAGGAAAACAAGAGTCTCCAAGCTGCCGCGCTCGTTCCTCGCGGCACTTGCTCGACTGCCTGTTCTTGTGTTGTGTGTGTGTTTTCCGCTGTCGTTTTGAGTCGCCTTTGACTTCGCGATGATTTGCTTCTCTTGTTGTCTTGATCTCTGTTTTTTTTTTTTCTTTCTTTCTTTTCTGCTTTTTGATTTGCCGTGTTGGAGTCTCTTTTCCCCTCCCCTCTTCTATATCTTCTCGTATTTGTTTCACCCCCTCATGTAGACGTCGCTGTTGCTCTTGACGCCGAGTTGGCGAACAAGCGCTCAGCCTCTGTAGAAGTATCAATCCCCCAAAGAAGAAAAAAAAGAAAGCCAAGAGGAAAGAAAAAGCGGAAAGGACGACTGGAAGAGAAGACCCCTTCGCTCTGCGGGACGCATTGTGCTTCGCCCCCGTTGCGTTTACTTGGGCAATGGCGGCGTCGGCTTTTCTAAGAGGTGTGTGTGTCTCGCCTCGGCTGTGCCACTTTCGCCTTTCCTTCCTCCTCGTTTCTCGCCCAGCTCGCCGCCGGCCCCGCCTGCCCCCTTGGCCCAGGGGTTGGCCGGCGGGGCACCCCCCACGCCCACCAAAGCCGCCGCCCCAGGGCCCCCGCATAGGCCGCAGGCCGAAGGGCGGCAGCAAGCCAGACAGCGCCGCCGCGACACCGAAGAGAAGGCGGGAGAGGAGAAGAAAAGGAGCGCATGACAGAGGAACGCGCAAAAGGGCCCGAAAGCGCAGTCCGTCTTGTTTTCCTTCGCCGCGTGCACCTTCACGGGCGACGACGCCGCGCCTGCGGGCCACCAAAGGGGAGGTGCGGCGATCATTCAGTCTTTTCATTGCGGTTTCAAAGCCACGGGTTAAGTGAACGCCGTCACGGCAGACGAGCGCATTTGTAAGGTGGTAAGCGACGACAGAAGAAAACCAAAAACAAAAAGCTTCTTCCCACCTTTACGGGACATCTCACCTGGTGGTGACGGGTGAGGTGGTGCCCTGCGGCGGCCGAGGCGGGCCCTGGAGGCGCTGCGCCGTCTCACCGGACAGGCGTGCCTTCTCCTTCTCCTCGAAGGAGCGCACCACCATCAGCAGCTCTTTCATCCGCGTCACCGCGACATGCATCTCGCTCGTCGTCAGCACCGGGTCGTAATCGGACGGCTGCGGCTCCATGTCCTGTTGCTTCATCCGCCTCACCCGGTCCACCACCGCGCCGGAGTCGATCTCCTTATCACGCACGTCGGCGAACAGGACGAGGTGATGCAGCATCATGCTGCGGCCGACGGCGTCGAGGATGTAGTTAGGCGTCAGCCCGAGCTCCGCGACGGGGTCGGCCGCCTGCGCCTGCAGCTCCTCGGCGGTGGGCGGCGGCACCGGCGGCATGCAGAGCAGCGCGTAGAAGCGGCGCCAGAACTCCTCGCTGACACGGAAGCGGTAGTACGGCATGGTGAGCGGCAGGCACAGGCTGCGCATCGGATCCTCGGTGGTGTCGCCGTGCATCTGCGCCGTCTGCGCTCGCGTGACCGTCGCCGTCACCTCCTTCGAGAAGACGATGTGCGTGCAGAAGTCGGTGTGGTAGTCGTCGCCGCGGGTCGCCTCGAAGACGCGCGCGAGCAGCAGCGGCCGCTCCGTCGCGAAGGCGATGGCGCGCGCAAACGGCTCATGCGTCTTGACAAGACTGCGGTAGTAAACGATCTCCATGTCGTTGAGCGTCGCCCACGCCGCGGCGGCACCGTAGAGCCGCGTGCGGTGCTTCTCCTCCAACACGAAGGCCAGGTTCAGCAGCGAGCACACCGCCTGCTCGTCACGGCGCAGATTGACCAGCAGCGCGGCCCGCCACAGGTACAACGAAATGACCTCCTCGCGCACATCCTCGCTCTCCCGCAGCGGGTTGGCGCCGCTGTGCGCGCTGTCCCCGCCGGTCTTGGCGGCGCTGGGGATGAACTCGTGGCCGACCGAGCCGTCGATGACGAGGCGCGCTTCAAGCGGCCGCCCCGCCGCGGCAACCTTCAGCTGCGCGTCCACGAGGTGCTGGATGCCCTTCACCGCCTCCTCCAGCTTCTCCTCGGCGGCGAGGGCGACGAGCGCGCGTATCTCCGCCGTCGGCGCGTCCTCTACCTCGTACACCTGCCGCTCCGCCTGCACCTCTGCCCCTTTCGTCACCGGCCGCATCGTAAAGCACTGCGGGAAGCGGCAGGCCGGGGCGCCGGCGCAGGTGCAGCGACCGCCGGCGCCGCAGCGGTGGTGCAGGTCGAAGACGGTGCTGCGCACAACGAAGTCGCGGTGTGCCCGCTCCGCGTCTGACACCGGCGCCGGCGCGTGGCCGAAGTGTCGTGCCGCCACCACCCCGCGCAGGTGCGACAGCGTCGGCGCGTCCACGACGGCCTCGAGGAAGTCGCTGCAGTCACACGGCGCCCGCGGCGTCTGCTTCGTTTTGATCTTCGACGTGAACTTGGAGAAGAAAGACTTCATGGTCCTCGTTGTAAGTTTGCTGCGTGAGCTGCACTGCAAAGAGCAAGTAGTTGCGTTTAAAAGGAAGGCAGCGTGAGGGAAGGAGAGCAGAAGAGATGGCAGGAAGAGGAGAAGATGCGCCGGTCGGCACAGCAGGCGACGTAGTTTTTTCCTTGAAAGAGGGCAACTCAGGCGCGGTGCGTGCCATCGCCGCCTCTGCGCAGGCCGCAACGACAGACGGAAGTGAAAGAAGACGAAGGCATCCGGGCGTTGTCGCTCCTTCGCTCGTATGGAGCGCGTTTGCACTGCCGGGACAGCGCACTTCGTACACGGCTGCATGACCCGTGCTCCGTCACCCGCTCTCCCATTTAACGAAGAAAAAAGAAACCACGATGAGGAGGGCAAATCCGCGTGAGTCTGAGGAAATAATTCTGGAAGACGTCCCTCCCCTCCTTCCTCCCTCTTCTGCCACGCAGGTGTGTGTTCAGGGTCGATTCGTTTGTGCCGCAGCGGCACGTACGTTCACAACGCGCAACGTCAGCTCAATGAACCGCAAAGCGACAGAGAAGCGGCGAGGAAGGGCAACACGATGAACGGCGAGTACACAAAAACAAATGGCCGAGCACGCGCAGCTGCCAAAGACAACAACAACAACAACAACAAAAGAGAAAAAGGAACTTATGGAGAGTAGAATGCGACAACAGCAAGAACAAAAGCGCATCAAGTCAGATCAGCAAATTGCAGCCGGCGGGGGCAGAAGCAGCGGCAAGCACAGCTTGGCAAACTCCCCGCGCACGCGCGCTCCCGTCCGGCGCGACTCACGGCGTCTATCGACAAGCAAATAACACTCAGCAAAACAAGAAGAAACCTTCGATAACAGTTCAACGTCCGGGTGAGAGGACCAAAGGCAGAGGAGGCGCTCGATGCACAACAGAGAAAGCACCAGCAGAAGCACTTTCAAATAATAATAATAATAATAGTAATAATACTAAAGTACAGATCAAGTTGCCGATGATTAGATGTATGGTAGTAGAGGACTTTTCTTTTTCACGGGTGCACCTTTTAAACGTGTCTCTGCTGCTGCCAGCCCGGTGTGTATGTGTGGCGCCTTAGATGGCCGACGGCACGGTGTTCACGTATTCGTGCAGGCGATTGCGCATCTGCTGCACCACGCAATCAGCAATCCACTGGAGGTTGTTGATCTCCAGCTCCTTCAGCTTCACGTAGGCGTAGAAGATGCCGTACTGGAACTGGCGGGTCATGGCGTCGTTGTAGATGGTCACGGAGGCCTCGACGAAGCGGCGCTCGAGGGACTTCTTGCCGGCCGTGTCGATGTTACGGCTGCCGTCATCGAGCAACTCGTAGTAGGTCGGGAAGCGGCGCAGGCGGTCCCGCAGCTGCTCCTCATTCTCGCTCTCCGCGATGTCGTCGTGGATGTCGACGAGCGTGCCGATGTTCGGGAACACCTTGCGGCGGTCCGCCGGCGTGATCTCGCGCATGCCGAGCGTGTTCAAGGTGAAGGTGAGCACCATGCGGTCCGCCTCCGCGTCCAGCACCGGGCACATCACGTCGCGCGTCTCCCCGCCCAGGCTGTAGCAGAAATCGTAGAACTGCTCGTAGTAGTTCTTCATGAGGATGCCGCGGATGTACTCGACGGAGAGCTCGTCCAGGTCGCGCTCGAAGCCGCCCTCGGCGCTGAAGAAGCGGCCGACAGGGCTGTCGATCAGCACCACCTCGAACATCTCCTGCACGTCGGAGGCGGCAATCAGCGTCGGCATTTCAGGGAACACGCCGAGGGGGTGGCACTTGGTGAGCAGCTCCAGGTTCGCTCGACCGCTGCGCTTCGCTACGATCAGCTTGAGGACGTTCGACAGCATGTACTCGCAGCTGATGAAGTCTAGAAACTGGCACAGCGGGGGCTCGGCCCACGCACGGAGCTCCTTAAACTGTCGCAGCAGCACGTCCTGCGCACGGTCCACGATGATGCGCGAGGTCAGCGAGCCTTCCTGCTGGAGGAAGTTGCCGTAGTCGGTCACCTGCAGCTGGCTCTTCATGTCGCCGAGGTTGTCGCACTGGCACAGGTTGTTGTACTCGTCGACGTGGAGCAGGGCGTCGCGGTAGCCGTGCACCATGGCCTCGAGGTGACCCTCGTGCACGTTGTAATCCATCATATCGTGACCCATCTTGACCCGCCTTCTACGTGTGCCGGCCGTAATCTCCTGAAGAATTGGAACAAGAATAACTCGGTAGAAGCTGACTTGTCGGGCTGTTTTCTACGAGGTATAAAGAGGGTAAAGAGATGAGCGGACTTCGTGTACGTGTGTGGGTGGGTGATGAGCCGAGACGATCAGAGGGAAACAACACGCAAACTCCCCCCCAAAAAAAAGATAAGAAAGAGAGAGGCACAGACAGAAGAAAGTGGATCGCGCAGACGTCCCCCAAGGAAGACAAACGATGCATCACGTGAAGTTCTGCGCCGTCACGTGTGAGGGAGAGTACATGTGAACAGAGAGCGGGGGAGGGAGGATGCCTCGCTGATGTTGCCCTCCTCCGCACTCTCCGACCCCGCGGCCTCATTTTGAAATGACAATAAAAGCGGTGCAGCGTTCTCGTTTTGTATTTCCTCTCACTGCGCGGTCATAAAAGGGCAGCCGCGGTGCACATGCGAAGGCGGAAAGAGTTTTCTGGGGATCAAGCTAGATTAATAAACGGGATGGAATGCCAGCTTCTTCGTTGCGGTTGTCGTGGATGGCGTAATGGTACAACGGGGGAAAACGTTCTATGAAAATATGGAAAAGACAAGGGGAGGTTGGTGCGAAAGGAAAGAAAAAAAACATGAAAAAGAAGGGGGATTTGCGGGGTACTGCTATCGCGGCACTCCCTCTACGGCGCAGGCGCCCTTACGCAGGAGGCGGGACTGCGTACGAGAAAGAGAGCGCCAATCGTCCAATTCAACTTGCCGGAGCAAGGCCTCCTAACCCCACCCCGGGGCGGGAGGGGCGGCGTGCGCTGGCTGCCGCTGTCGCCGCCGACGGGGCGAACTCCCGCACCGGGTTCAGCGCGAGCACCTCCGCCTGCAGACGTCGGATTTCGTGTTGCGCCTGCGCCAACTCCGCCTGCACCGCCACAGCCTGCATCTGCCATTCATGAATAATTTCCTCATGCCGCTGCAGCTCGCGCAGGCGACGGCGCAAGACCTCGACCTCCGCTTTGTACTGCTGAAGGGTGACGGCGGCCTGGACGGGGCCAACGGAACTCGCCGTCTCCGGCGCTTGCTCCGCGTCCTCCTCGTGCGTGCCGGCCATGTCTGCGTCGTCGTCGGCCACGCCGTCCCGCGTGGACTCCGAGGCGGCGAGCGCTGCAGTGGGTGGCCGCTGCGCCCCACCCGCACCACAGCCCTGCAGGAGGCGGTAGCCCACCGTCGACGTCTCCGCGTCCGGCCCGCCGCCCCGCTCTGCTGAACTACGCTGTGGGTCACGCTGGGGTGCCGGCCGCGGCACGACGGTGGCGGCGGCCAGCGTCGACGACGACGCCCGGCTTTGCACTTCCAGCGAGCGCTCCCCCGCGCGCGGCGGGGAGCTGCCACCGCCGAGGAGACTCGCCTGCAGAAAAGTGGTAGACGTCGCAGTGTCGGAGCCCCACTTCGGCGGCGGCGTCAAGAAGACGTCGACGGCGGCGGTGGTGCTGATGGCACGGACGGGGCTTCTCCTGCCGGTAGACGCGGCCCGAGGTGCGTCACGACCGTCCGCTGCGCGGCTCACCGCCGTAGGTGCGGACGACAAGAACAGAGCCGCCCTGTCGAGCGGGGCAGCCGTGGGCACACGGAGCACCGTTCCGAGACGCACGCCGTGTTGCCGCAGCGCGGCCGCCAACACCGTCACCTCCCCGCCGTACAGCAGGAGCACCGTCTGGGTCGCCCGCTGACGGGTCGGCGCTGTGGTGGACGGCGCGAAGAGGGCGAAGAGCGACGCAGGCAGTGCGGCTGCGGCAGCGGGGCGGCTCAGCAGCAGTGGCGACGGTGGCGAGTCCCGCCAGTCGTCCGCGAGTGCCTGCAGCACCGCCTCCATCGCCAACTGTGCGGAGGGGAGGTGCTCGAACGTCGCTGCGCGCAGGAGAGAGGCCGAGCTGCGCAGGACATCCGCCAGCGCGGGCGAAGAAAACCGAAGGCGAAACGCGAAGGGTGAAGCGGCGACGGCTCGCCTCGCCTGCGCCGTGTCGCTGGGCCGGACGGTTTCACGACGTGCGCTGGGAGAAGCAGACGGCGGGGCCGAGACGGGCGGCGAGGACGACGACGGCGGCGCCGCCATGATGCTCCTTGCGAGGGACCCGTTTACCAGGCACGGGTTGTCGCTCAGGTCAAGACGCCGCAGCCGTTGCAGAACAGGGGCGCTCACCACGCAGGCGCTGTTGCCCTCTGCATGGGGCGCACCTTTCGTTGGCGCGGCAGTCGGAGGTGGAGATCGTCCGCCCCGGGCAGGCGCGACGGGCCACGGTACGTGGGCGAAGAGCCGACGAACATCGTCGATGTCTTCGATGTAGTTGTGGGAGAGGTCCAAGCTCGTCAGCGCGGTGCTCCACGGACGCAGGAGAGACGGGCCGCCGCTCCGTGCTCCTCTCTTCACCTCGGCGGATGGCAGGCTTATCGAGGCATCGCCGCTGTCTACCCACAGCAGGGCAGCGAGGGCACGACCACGCAGGCGATTGTGCGAGAGGATCAACACCACATCCGTGCTGTCCTCCTCTGACGCCTCCTCCTCCTCCTCCGCTGCCGCCTCCTCCTGCCCTTGAGCCCCGGGGAGGGACCAGTGAGATGGAGAAGGGTCAGCAGAAGCAGCAGCAGTGACGGCGGCGGCGTTGCCTTCAAGGATGGAGAAGGCGACTGGCGTGTCCGCAGACACCGTCGGGGTGTCCTCCACGCGAAATTGTATGGACGTGGTTGTGCTGATGGAGCGGCCAGCGGCTGCGACGCGCGGGGGCTGCCAGGGTGACTCCCCCAACGACCTGTAAGTGGCGAAGGCGATGGAGTACGTGTCGGTGTCTTCGTTGATCGAGCTCAGCTCCAGTGCGGGGTCCGTGTGGGCGACGGCGGGTGACAACGACGAAAACAAAGTTGCCGCCGTTGCTGAGGTCCTTCGTGCCGGTTGGGTTCGGGTGACACCGCACACCTGCGGAAGGCCCCGCAGCGACTCGATGTCGTTGTGCGAGAGGTCGATGTACGTGAGGTGCCGGCACGCCTGCATCCCGTCCAGCGAGGTGAGGTGGTTGTGGGTGGCGATGAGGGTGGTGAGAGTGTGGGCCGCCCCACAGAGGCCCCGCAGGGTGCGCAGCTCATTGTGGCTGACGAGGAGCTGAGAGAGAGAGGTCAGGCCGCGCAGCCCACTCCCCTCCTCCTCCAGCGACGTCGCCGCTGTTGTTGCTGCGGTGGCGGCGGTGGCGGGGAGCGCCGGCCGCAGCGGCAGCGGAGGGGCTGGGTTTCCTGTAAAGTCGCCCCTCCCCACCGGCGCCGCACCGACGCCGCGCCGTCCGTCAAAAGGGCACTCAAGAGAGCGCAGGTGATTGTGGTTGAGGTTGAGCTGCTTTATGGACGGCAAGGCAGCCGCCTGCACGCCGAAGTTGCGCGTGCTGGTGGGATGGAGTTCATACAGATGACGGTTACTATACGATATGGACATTGCAAAGAGCGGCTGACCTTGGTTTCTCCTTTTGCGCCTGCGCTCGTGATAAGGGAGATAATTCGCGTGTCGGCTTGCTCGCGCGTGTGTGTGTATGTGTATGTGCGTGTGTGTGCCTGCTGCGCTTTCTTACAAAGGAAGCGCCAGCGCAACGACGCAGGGAGGGCCGTGACGAGACCCACGCAGCACAGTTTTCTGCCGGGGTGCGCCTCACACTCAGGTAAACGCTGTCCACAAAAAAGGATGTGCAAGGCTGTGCTGTAACGCGTTTGAAGAGGAGGAGAAGGAACGGGGCTTTTCTTCCATTTCTTTAAGGGGTAAGATAGATGCGAAGGCTAACGCGCGTGTTCGTCGTCGAGGACGCCGCTCCATATCACCACAGCTCTCCAGCTGAGAGGAGGCGAACGTTTCCTTGATGCATAGATAGATAGATGCACCTGTGGTGGCCATTTGAAACAGGAGAACACGCAGAAAACCCGCTCTAAGGAAAAGGACGAACTCCACCGTTTACATCCATTTTCATTATTATAATTGTTGTTATTATTATTTTGCTTCTCACGACGCCGGCAGCGCTGAGGTAACTTCTTCTCCTCTGCAGCTCGCGGCGGGGTGTCGAGTTTGGGCCCTCACATACCTATATATATATATATATATATATATATATATATATATAT
>NW_015438393.1:68825-109009 GCF_001293395.1 Leptomonas pyrrhocoris | reverse complement strand
ACTACTACTATATATATATATACTATATATATATATATATATATATATTCGTCCTACAGAGAAGTGTGAAAGAGCAGCAGCACCGCTACACCTAAATGAAGAAACATGAAAAAAAAAGGAAAGCAATGTCAGCGATAACAGCCAATGAGAATGTGTGTGTGCGTGTATGGGTGTCAGAAAGAGAGAAGGCGGTGAGCACCAATTCGCGCAGCTAGTCCTCGGCAGTCAGGTGGAGGAAACGCTGGGGCGGTTCACAGAACAGCCTCCCCTCCCCTCTCACCCCACCCCCCACCCTACATACACACACGCACACGCATTTCTGACCATGGGAACACAGAGGAAACGCAACAATATATCTCCTAACTAAAATTTGAAGAGAGACGCTCCTCTGTCGGGCAGCGCCGCAGCCGGAACACGTGAGGGAAGTGGAAAACAGAAGAGGGAAGGGTGTGGTCCATTCAGCAGCGGGCGTCTCTTCTCGCTCACGAGGTCTGCGCTTCACGCACGGCAGCTTTCTCGGCTTTCGCCGTTTCTTTCCGGTCTGACACCTCGGCTGGAGCTGCCGGTTCTGGCGCTGACGCTGACGCTGACGGCGGCTCAGCAGCGGCAGCAGCCGTCACTTCCAAGGTGACCGCCTCCGCCTCCGCCTCCGCAGCAGCCCGCCTCGCCTTGCGTCGCTGCAACGTCTCCTGCTCCGTCAGCTGCCGCGCGGCGGTGGCAATTTCCTCCATGGTGTACCGCCTCGCAGCCGTCGCGCCACACTCGTCCTCGTCCTCGCTGCTGCTGCTGCTGCTGCTCGAGCTCGACCTCGCGGCGCTACTGCTGGAGGTGGTGAAGGCGTCCGCGTCCTGCTCCTCGTACTCCGCGGCGTAGCGCACCCGATCATGCGTGCGGCGAATCACGCGTGCGATGAGCCCCATCGCCACGATCGCCGGCACGCCGAGGAAGAGGAGGAAGACGAGCACGTACTCGTCGTCCTCGACGAGGGAGCGGGAGAGAAACTTCAGCCGGTCGATGACGCCTTCGCCCGCCGCCCACAGCAAGTCCACAACGCTCTCACCAAACCGCGACATGTCATCTGCACGAGCGATATCCCTCGCGCACTGGAGATATAAGTATAAATATATATATATATATAGAAAGATATATATAGAAAGAGAGAGAGAGCACGTTACTCGTGTGTCAACCGCCAATAATCGCGTTCGTTGAACCAGATTAGCAGAGATGTTCAACTACGTTGATTTTCCTTACTTCTGAGATAGGAGCTGCACACACACGCACACGCGCATTACACGCACTTCTTCTCTTTTGCAAGTGGGTAAATCGCCCGCTCGCGGCGCAAGGAGAGCAACAACCGAAAAGAAAGAAGGCCGGCAAGCAGCAAAAGGGATAGACAGAGAAACGAGATACTTCCTAATGAGGAGACGCCTTCTTCCGCTTCGTCAGGCACCAACGTGGGGACTTCGCTGTGCGTCTCTCCCCTCCTTCCATGTATGTACTTGTATATATATATAGCCCTTTTTATGTTGCCTTCTCGCTTTGTTTTTTTTTTTAACGCAGGACGTATCGCGGTTGGCTCCGGCGCTGCGCTTGCGGTGCATCCATCGCCTCTTTTTCGGGGGAGGTGGGCAGCATACATAGAACGAAAATCCTTACTAACATCAAACACGGCCCTGCATCATACGGCTTGTGCGTGTTCGTTGACTCTCGTTGAAGTTGATGTGGGCGTTGTTCTTCTTGTGCGCCATGTGTGTGACTGCTGCAGCTGCGGTGCAGCTCTCCCTCTGCAGCTGCTTTAGCGACATATGTATTTATAACCGCATTTACCACCACCACCACCTCACAAAAACACAAGAGGGGGAGAGGTAAAAGGCCTTCCTCCCCTTCGCCCCCCCCCCCTCCCACGAGCAGGGGCCGACCTCATCCGCTGCGAGTGCCGATGCAACAACGCCGCTCGTATAAACACACACACACACGCCCGTGAGTGCCTTCAACGCACGTCGCCACTCCTCCACCTCCAATGCAAGCGATATCCGCGGCTTTCTGGCCAGACAGCCCGTCTCTTCCACGCACCGCCCTGCAGGGGCGTGACGCAGAGGGCACGCTCATATGCGAGCGCGATGTCGCGACCTCGCCCCGTCGGCGGCTCTCTGTCCACGGCACCTTCGCCGAGCCTCTACGCCTTCGCTTTCTTCACCGCCTTACGCATGCCTTTGCGGTAGAACTGCATAAACAGGTACAGCAGCGTCATGTGGTAGCACAGCTGCAGCACCGCCCAGGGCTTCGGGATTTGCCGGTCGTACACCACCGCGAGAACGGCATGGAGGATGCACAGGGCAAACTGAACCATCTGCACCTGCGTCAGGTACTTCTTCAGCGGGTTCGTGTAGCCGAGAGAGGTGTAGAGGTAGTGGAAGTACATGAGGGCGTGCACGGCGGAGTTGATCCACGCCCCGAAGAAGGCGGTGCCGTTCGCGATACCGTGGTGCAGCAGGAGGCCCCAAATGAAGCCAATGGTCAGGTGGTGGTAGACGTGGAGGAAGGAGAGCTGCTCCTCCTTCTTGCGCAGCACCATAAAGAAGGTGTCGAACATATCCAGGAACTTCGTGGCGTAGTGCACAAAGACCCAGAACTCAATCGTGCCGGTGAAGCGGCCGTTCAGGTTGAAGACATCGAAGCGGAGGAACTGGCCGAGGTTGACCGCCATCGTGAGAGACGCGAGGACCTGCGCGGTGTTGTAGATGAGCATCGGGGTCTTGAGCGAGTAGGGCAGGCGGTTCGCCATGAAGCGGCGCAGAAGAGACACGACGACGAGGTAGCCGAGGTGGCCGCCGATCAGCGCCGGGTAGCTGACGAAGGCGTTGAGCTCCGGGTGGAAGCAGAGGGAGTCCCTCCCAATGCACTTCACCGCTTCTGCAAACTGCATGATGTGCGGTGAGACAACGATGGCGGGTATGTGCGTGCGTGTGCGTGTGTGTGAGAGGGAAAGAGATACCGCTGTTTTGTTCGTGTGTTTCTCCGAAGAGCGCGGGGATCTCCAAGGGAATCAGGAAGAGGGCGAGAACGAAAAAGCCCAGGCCAGATGATTCGCCGCGCGTGTTGTTTGCGTGTTGCGGCGTCCGTGTCGCGAAGCGTTGAGAATTTAAAAAAGGGGAAAAACTGCGCGATAAAGAGACGGTCAAACAGAACAGGAGAGAGCGTGAACGCGGCACAACAGGAACACACGCAGCCCATTCCGAAAAGCGGAGAGGCACCCCGCAAATATACACATATATATGCGCAGCCTACTTTGAAACCCGTTAAACAAGGTGGAATCGGCCACTTGAGAGTAAAAGGAGGCGCCTTTCATCTAGAAGGAACGCCTCCGCTACGTTCTTCTTCTTTTCCTTTTTACTCTGTCGGTTCGCTTCCACGTAACCGCTTCTTCCCTTTGCTGTTTGTGTTCGCGCTGTGCGCCTGCTAAAGCGTCGATATACCGCACGTCACCCGTCGGGGCGGACAGAAGAAACAAAGAAGTTACCTTGGCGGGCCAACGCGCTTGCGATGCGCGTCACCGCGGGTCTACAACGAGGCTTCGCGGCCAAGGCAGTCATTGCGACAATGGCGCCGCACCCGCTTTCCCCACCTCGCCCTCCCACCACCTCTGCGCCACAAACAAAAACGGCGCACATGCACATGCAAACCTTAGTAGAGCATCCCGCTTCCCGTACCCCACGCCTCCTCCCACGACTTCGGCTTCCACCGCGAGGACACCGGCGGAGGCTGAAGAGGGGCGTAATCGCGCTGAATCGGCTCCCGTCCCTCGCGGATATCGCCGAGGTCGGTCAGCCCCAACTCCTTGCGGATGGCGAGGCGCTCGTCCTCCAACTGGTCCGCCTCGATGTGCAGGCGCTCCAGCTCCGGCGTGGTGAGGTCGGGCACGGCGTCGTGGTACGGGATGCCCAGATCGGTGCGCTCCCAGTACTGGTTCATCGGGTCGCCGTCGGGGGTGCGTGGGTCGGTCGTCCCTTCCGGCGGCTTGCCGTGTGGGGGCTGCTGCTTGTTCATGCGCACCTGCCGCTTGTACTCCAGCTCCTGCCACTCCATGTTGCGGAAGAGGTGGCCCAACTCCTGCCGCATCACCTGCGTCTCCTCCTCATTGTAGAAGAGGTCGCCGCGGGCGAAGCCGAGTGTCCACGTCGCGCCCTTGCGATTCCGCCGGGCCGCCACCTCCTCGCCGGGCTTGTGCTCCGTCTCCCGCAGCGGCTTCGTGGCGCGGTGGGCGTCGCCGTAAACCTGGTCCTCGTCCAGTTCCTGGAAGGTCTGCTGGGAGCGGTTCATGTGCGCCATCAGCCGCATCAACGCGTCCTCCACCTCCTCATCCTCCAGAACCATCGCCCCGAAGAACTGCTTCTTGTAGCTGCGCAGGTGCTCCTCCTCGGCGACGCTGGGCGGGTCGCCGCGGTGTCCGCGCATCCACCGCTCCCACAGCCGCTCGTCCGTTGCGAGGGCACCGTAGGGCAGGTGGCGCTTGTTTGAGTCGCGGCGGTACATCCGGCGCTGCTCCTCGCGGCCCTTCAGAAATTGCCACGTCACGGTAAACTTGTTGCCGAAGCGGTCCTTCGCGATGAGCAGCTCCTGCGTGAAGAAGTAGCGGATGTAGTTCCAGTACGCGTACTCCCACCAGGGGATGATGCGGTTGTCGGCGAGGCCGGAGAAGGAGTGCTGGAGGCGCACCGTCTTGTCGCCGAAGGCGTCGACGGAGCGCACGTAGCGGCCCTCGTCCTTTGCGATTTCCTCCCGCATGCGCTGCGCCGCTGCCGGGCCGCCGAGCTGCGCCGCCTTCGCCACCAGCGCCTCCACTCTGTCCTTCATCTTCCTCTTTTCGTCCTCCAGGGCGAGCTGCCGCTTCGCCTTCTCGGCCAGCATTTCTTTCTCCTTCACGGCAAAGGCGATGGCATCGTCTTGTCGCCGCGCGAGGTAGACGAGTTTGCACGTGAGGTCGTCCTTCTCATCCGCCATGCTTTTAATGTTGGAGAGAATGCTCGCGTTGGTGAGTCGATAGCGGGCGGACGTCAGCAGCGGCGAGGTGCGGAGACGGCCGCGCGACGCGGGGACGCAGCTCAGGCCGCGGCGCATTTCCAGGTGGACGCGTAGGGGAAAAAATAAATAAATATATATATATATATATATATATATAGAAAAACAGTGGGCGCAATCCGCTTCTTCCCTCCCTCGATCACCTTCGCTGGAGGTTGTCGGCTTTAAGCGTACAAGTGTACGGTACGTTGACTGCCGGGCGAACGCTGCGCTGTGCCGCCCGACCAGAGTTGGAGAGCCCCTTTTTTGTTGTGTGCGGTGCTGTGAAGACAGACTGGTGCAGAGACGTGAACATGACGTGTAAAAGCGAGAAGGCAGTTGAGGTTCAAGGACATGCCTTACGAGGTAGCAGAGGGCGCTGCACATCACAGATAAGTGTTTTTTTGGGGGGCTGCCGGTGCTGCCGTCGTTGTGGACCAGCTCCCAGTTCTTACGTTCCGCCCTCGGCGTCTCCCTTTGCGGCACTGCGCCACGGACAGAAGGCGGCGAACGCGGGCGCGCGCTTCGCTGGCACCTCGGACAATCAAAACGGCCACTCCTGCCCACGCAAGCTTCGGTTGCTCCGTAGCCCACCACGCACGAGCAAAGGGCGTGTTGACACGGCAGCCCAATTAGGAAGAGGAATAGAAGCGAAGACAAAGAAAACTATTAAGGTGGAGGCGGAAAACGCCCTCTATGGAACAAAAAATGTAATAGATAACAATAATAGTAATAATACTTCTGGCAAGCACGCCAGCGCAAACGAAGTCGAGCGGATTCACCTCTGCCGCGCATGGAAGACCATACAGAGAAAGCCGACCCCCGGGGTTGTCAAGGAGGCAGCACGGGTGCTGTCGGCATTCCACGCACCACACGCACCACTACCAGAAGAGGACAAGGGGACGAAACACACACAAAAAAAAAATGCCTTTGCTCTAGTCTCACCGGAAGGGAGTACAACCGCTGCCGTGGACGGAGAGTGCCCTGCTCGATCAAGAGGGGGAGAAACGCCGGGAGAGCCGTCAACGGGAAAAGGCAACGTCCATCTCCGGTGCACCTGCGCGCTGTGCGGGCGCCTGTTCCTCCCACCCCGCCCTTCCTCAAAGTCGCGCACCACGTGGCGGGGTCACCACCTTCGTCCTCGACACAACCTCGGCAAGTCGCCGCAGCGCCGTCGCGCGCAAGTTGGCATTGCGATTCATCTTCTCCGGTGTTGTCAGCGGCGGGGCCGGGGCGTTGTCGCGGGTGGGGAGGGGGGCGCGCGTGCTGTGCCGCGTCGGCGTCGGCGTCATCCGGCCCTGCTGCGTGGCCGCCTCGATTTGCTGCACTGCTGCTGCCAAGTTCACGCTGAGGTCCACATTGCTTCCTGCCGTGCGGCGCTGCGCCGACGACGAGGACCGCCGGCGGTGCGCCTGCGACGGCACGCGCCAGTCGGCGTCGTCGTAGAAAGCTTCCGCTCCCTCCGCCCCGTCCTCGTCGTTGCGCCTCCCTCCGAAACCGCCGTTGCCGGGTACGGTGTTCGCCCGGCCCGCCATCGCCGACGGTGATCGACACCGCGAACGGCCGGCCGACGGCGAGACGCGCGCGGGCGAGGTGACGGGTGTGGCCCGCTGCGGTGCGTGGTAGACGCGCGCGGGCGGTGTGTCGAAGCCCGCTGCGCCTGCCGCTGGCGTTCGAAGCGGCTTGTCACGCGACAGCGAACGCGGGTAGCGCTGCTGCGGTGCTGCAGCGGCCCTGCGGCCGATGCCGGCGCCGAAGTATCGGTCGTGGTGCGCCGCGCCCTCCTCGCGGAAAGGAGCACCACCGCCACCACCACCCGTGCTGCTGCTGTTGCTGCCCTGCGGCTGCACCCGCTCCTCCCCGCGCTCGCCCTCCCCCCTGCCAGCGAGCTCACGGCTGTAATACCGATCGCACGCGTCGTAGGCGGGTCGGTGGAACTTCACCGGACTGTACCGCCGCTGCGCCGGTGCGGAGCTGCGGTGCGCGCCGTAGTGCGTCTGTGGGTCGACCACCACCATTGGCGCCAACGCCGAAGAGCCGTAGCGGTGCCGCAGCTCCTCTGCGAGGGCGGTGTAGCGATTTGGCTGCTGCGGCGGCGGCAGACGCGTATGCGCGGTCTCATCGCGGTAGAGCGCTTTTCCCTGCTCTCCGCCGCCCAGCCCCACAGGATACGGCGGTGACCGCACGAGGTCGTCTCCCCCCTCCTCCAGCCGGTGCTCCTCTCGCCGCACCCCCGCGCCGGCCCGCTGCTTTGCCGCCTGCAGCTCCTCATGCAGCAGCTTCATGTACGCCATCACCTCCCGCACGGTGGCGTCATCCATGGCGGCTTTGCCTGAGATGGCGTCGGAGGCGGAGGAGGGCTGCGGTGTACGACTGGGGGACGTCCCAGCGGGGGCACGGCCGCTCTCCGCGTCCAGCAGCCGCCGCGGGGTCGCCGGCTCCGTATCCTGAAGTCGCTGCCGCTGCTGCTGCTGCTGCAGTCGCTTCCACCGCCGCAGCTCCGCTCGAGCAACGGCCGCCTCCGACTGCGCTTGATCGCGCTGCCGCTCCACCGTCAGCCGCTCCTCGGTGAGTTCGTCCACGTGGCGCTCCGCGACGGCCACGGCTTCGCGCAGCAGCGATAGTTCCTCGGTGAGTCGATGGGCCGTGGTCTCCGCCGCTGCTGCCGTGGGTGTGGGTGCGTTGACCATTTCCGTGGCGTATTGGGCCAGCTGGAACATGTGCTCCATCACCTTCAGCACCGCGCGGTCCTCTGCAAAGCAAGACACCTTGGGTCCCGTCGCTTCGTCGTCCACGACCGCGCCGTGTCCCTCCTGCGCCGTCGCCTGCTGTTGCTGCTGCTGCTGCTTAATGGAGTCTCGAGGAGTAAGAGAGGGCGTGTTGTTCGGCTTGGGGGGCCGCTGTGCCGCCGTGGCCGTTGCTGCTGCTGCTGGCGCCGCTGTTGGTGCCGCTGTTGGCGACGGTAGCGGCGGAGGGGTCTGTGCCCCGCCCACGGCGGCAGCGGCAGTCGCCTCCTTCGTCTCCTGGCCGTCTCGCACGCACAGCGCCAGCAGCTCGGGAGGGAGGGCGTGCGATGGTGGCAGCGGGCGGTGCTCCGCCCAGTTCACGTACATGGCACACACGTCAACCACTTCGTCGGTGAGCTCGCGGTCCGCTGCCGCCTGGGCGGTGCGCTGCACGAGGCGGTCCACGACGCCGCGGAAGCCCTCCCCCAGCTGCTCCAGCGCCGTCACCCACGCGCAGCTGCCCTCGCCTCCTACGCGGTTAAAAAAGTAGCAGCCTTTCTGCACCCGTGCCCGATCGCGCATCGTGACGTACAGCTCGTGCAGCTCATCGCGACTTTGGTTGAATGCCACCTCCAGATCCACCTCGCTGTACTTCTCCAGCATCGACGCCAGCTGCTGCTGCACCGCATCCATGTCCTTCTGCAGCACAATGGCCGCCATTTTGTGGTTTGCGCTGAAGCGCTTCAATGTGTCCTGCAGCACCTCTATGTTCTGATAGGTCACACGCAGGAGAACGTCGTTGTTGGCCGCCACAGTGGACGGCGAAGGGGTGTTGGTGCCGCCGCTACCGTTCTGCGTCCCCTCGCGGGCAAAGCTCTCCCCCTCGGCCCCGAAGCGGTATTGCGAGACGCGCATGAGGCGGTCGAGGTCGATGTCCACGAAGCCGTCCTCCTCGCTGTCCCCGTCGAAGACCAACTCGACATCACCGGTGCTGCGCCGCTTCGCGGCCGTGGGGATGCACAGGTAGTGCACCTGCAGCAGCGAGGTGACCGCCGTGTACAGCCGCGCCACCATCTCGTACAGCCGGGCAATGCGGTGATCGTACGGCAGCACCCCGCCCGCCACGGCAGCCGCGGAATTCCTGACCAGCTGTGTGATGGCGTCCTGCCGCTGGGTGGCCTGCCCCTCCTTCACCGTGGTAGACGGCGACACAGGCGGTGACGACGACGAGGCTGCTGCCGCTGCCGTCGCCGCGCTACGCTGCTCCTCTACGCCTTGAATGGCGGCATCCAACGCGGGAAGAATGACGTCGGCGGCACGCATCAAGCAGGAGTCGATGTCGTACAAGTTGTCGTCCGGGATGTCCTCTGGCAGCGCCGCGTCTTTGCCTGGTTGGGCGGCGAAAAAGCGACGCACCGCAGCGAAGTACTTCACAATCTTGCGCTGCGTGTACAGGTGGTCCTCGGTGGTTTGCTGCAGACGCTGCGCCCACCGTGTGTACTTCTGCAGCAGCTCCGCCAAAGACCGTTCGACGTACTCCACCTCCACCGCCGTCGCCGCTTTGCCCTCACCGCGCTGCAGCACCTCCTCTACCAGCTCGTCCTTGGGGGATTCGTCCGTGCCCATCATGAAGAGGCTTTGCTTCACTAGCTGCCCGTTGCCGGCGAGGCGATGCATCAGCATCGACATGGCCTCGTGAAAGGCGGTCGTGTCAGCTTTCCAACGCGCCTGACTGCTGCGTAGCTCCTCCATCTCCTCGCCCAGTTGCACCCGATCGCGAAGCGCGCCATCAACGCCGACACGCGTCGCGAGAAACTGCAATGCCTCCAGCACGTTGCCCTCCGTCACTGCGGCCGCCGTCGCGGAGGGCGCCGCCTCTCTCCCTGCCCCTGCCCCGGCGGGCGATCCGGCGTCTGCGGTGGGCCGCAGATTCAACCGTCGAAGTATGCTCACGCTATCGCCGCGGTCGCCTTCATTCTCGGCAGCTGCGCCACCGCCACGCACCGTGGCATCATCGGCATCAACGTTACTGCTGCTGAGCTGAGATGGAAATGTGAGTCCCAGCCCGTCCTTGCCAATACGCTCCACGCAGAGAGCGACCTTGTGCAGTTTCTTCTGCGCTGCAGCGCACTTCTGAGCGGCGGCGTCTGCCCGCGTTTTATTCGATGATGCCGCGTTAAGCGCACGCTGGTACTTTGTCTTCACCATGCGCACCCGCTCCATTACGTCATTGAGAAACCAATCCAGTCTTGTCGGAGTAAGGTTCCGCTCCGCGTCGACGCTGCCCATCAGCTCCGACAGCGCCTCCAACTGCTCTGCTCCGGGGGTCTCGTCTTGCGTAGCGCAAATTTCGCGCAGCTGCTGCAGAATCTGTTTGCCAACACCTCTCATCGCTTCTTCCATGTGTGCGAGGCCCACACGGCTGTGCGCACCCACCAGCTCCTTGCGCTGCTGCTGTGCAAGCAGCGTGGCGAAGCGCGACTTCACCATCGACACCATCTCCGAAAGATCGCGTGTGGGTGGCTCAATACGCACCATCGAAGAGCCGCCACTGGCACCGGAAGACACCGATGTTCCAGCGACGCTGCCTGCGTGGCGCGACTCCACAAGTAGCTGAGCAAGCTCTTCCACAGCCTCCGTAGAAGCGCGGCGCAGGGCGATTTCTGCTTCCGAAATCTGGTGCGGGAACGTGATGACGGCAGTCACTGTCTTTTTCAAAGCTTCCAACGACCGTGTCAGCGCATCATCCAGCTGAGCTTTGTCGTCGGTTGCTACCTCTTCACATTCAGTAGACGGAAAGCGGAAGACGTGCACCAGCTTCAGACGTTGCTTCTCCACCTCTTCCATGTACCGTTCCGTCGATAAGTATTCCGAAAGAAGAAATTTGAGGAGTAACTTGAGGTTGTTGCACTGGTTCAGCACTGGAGCATCGTGCACCTGTAATTGAAAGTGAATTTGCAGAGAGGCTGGAACAGTGTCGATAATCGACTGCAGGGTCGTTTTGAAGGTGTGTCCTTTTTCACATTCCGGTGCCAGGGCACCGGCTACACCACGGCCACCCAGCAACTGACTAGAGTCGAGCTCCGCTAAGGCCTCGGCAAGAGTGAAGGTGCTTCGCCTCTTTTCTGGTGGCTCCACTTGGTCTAGCTTTTCCACAATAATACGCTTCGCGCCTTTGTACTCGCTCGACAACCTCGCTAGCACCTCCCGACACTTTTGGAGTACTTGCGAAATATTGGACTTTGTGTGTCCGGCGTCAGGCAGCAGCATGGGCAAAGAGAAGTCGATTTCTTCGCCAAAGCAAGATTGGGCTTCCTTCTGGAGTAGGCGACGCAGGTCGTTAAGCTGCTCCTCGAGCCAGACAGGTGCTGGCCCCGCTGCGGGGTTCGCTGAAGATTCGTTACGTAGTCGCCTTGACACCTCGGCAACTGACGGTGGAGAGTCTTCGCCATAGAGGCAAAAGCGTCGACGCACGGCATCTCCGTATTCCCGTAGAAGCAGATCTCTAAAATTGTTCTCTCGCTTCGTTTCTTCTAATTCCTTGACGACGCTGAGCAGCACAGCCGGAATATCCGACTCCTTGGCAATGACGCCGTAGCTTTCCAGGATGTCGGAGACCTGCACAAGTGTTTTCTCCTTTGGACGATTGCCGAGAAGGTGGGAGCCGCTGAGGGCTGACGCGTCGTTCGTATGATCAAAGTTCTCGACGTCATCTAACAACGATCTATCTCTATTAGGGCTCGCAATACTAGATACTTCCGACTGCGTACGCGATCCGTTGGAGCGCCGAACAGGAGACGTCCACAACTGCGAGTGGGCACTTGCCCACGCTTGTTTCTTGTTGTTCATGAACAAATCTATCAGGGTCGAGAACGAACAGAACGCAAGGAAGAGAAAAAGACAAGAACGAAAGGTAGAAGAGGTGAAAAGACTGAGCAGCATATTTTTGGCCAAGATACGCGAGACAGATACAAAAAAAAAAACGTTATTACTACTACTCTTATTGAAAGCTCCGTTTATCAGAGGCTTTTGCTGCGCTTGCGGCGTAGATGTCTTACTCTCTCTCTCTCTCTCGCTTCAGAAAAACACCTTGTTGCTTTAAGTGCTAATTCTTTCTTGACTCAAGACTTCGCATTCGTCCTGTGACAAAGAAGAACCTTTCTGTGCGTTTGCGATGAGAGCTCCTTGATTCCTAGTGTTTGCTTTAAGACTAGTGTCTCTGTTTCCAACATGTTTCCTTTCCTTCGATTTAGAGCTTAGTATTAAACATGACGACAACAACTCGGAGGAAAAAAAACCACCTTCAAACGACAGCTAACTGCAAGAAGGAGTACTCCAATGTAGAGATTGTGAATCGCACTACATGATTTTTACTATTACTTCTGTTGTTGCTGCTGCTGCTGTTGAACAAGCTGACTTTGACGCTCTTGCATTTTCCGATACAGTTCCTGGGCCTTTTTCTGTAACTCGTTCTCTTTGCGATCTATGTCAGCGATACTGATATCGGTGCGCTTAATTTCGCCGTTGATATAATCGAGGCGGTTCCCGATGATGGTCTTGGCGTCACTCTGGTCTTGCGGGACAAGCGCGGGGCCGATCAGCTTATACACACTCGCATCCGGCTCGAGTCTGTTGAGCTCGTCACGGACAAGCTCGTTCTCGTTCTTCTGCCCACCAAGTTGACGCCGGGTCTCGATTAATTTACCTTTCTTCTCGCCGATGTCCTGCAGTTCTTTGAGGATAAGCCTCAACGGATCATTGAGCTTCTTAATATCAGGGTGCACTTGCTGCATTGTTGTCACACGTCAAAATGCTATGAAGTGGGACGGAAAAGACTTTCGTAGCAATTCGGATTTCACGACTGTGTAAGAAAAAAAGACAGAAAAAGCGAGAGTTTATGAAGCAAAAGGGAAAAAGATCGACAACACAATTTGACACACAAGTGAACCAGAGAAAAAAAAACATAGGCGTTAACAATGCGTGGAGAAAAAGTATTTGTCGAAATAAAAGAGCGTGTTCGATCAGCAGCGACTTCACTTGTCTCTCGTTGGGACACAATCTTCTTTTGATTGCTCGCCGTAAAGCACGGAAAACTCATAGAAGAGTATAACCCAACAGGAGGCCGCACTCTTCTGTCCAGTTTTGTTGGCTATAAAGTCATCTGTCAGCAACCTCTACGATTAAACAGTCTTGTTTTCTTGCTTTATTTAATGTGTTCTTTTATTCTTATTGTCAACAATAAATATATGCGCTTGAAAGAAACAAAAACAGGGGAATATCTCGGGATAAGAACACAATATGAGAAAAGAGAAACGAGCAACAATAGTAGAGGGAAAAATGGAAACTTAGAAAATCAACTGCGCTCAACCCTGCGTTGAATCGTGCGGTCGGCCTCCAAATTGTCTTTGTTCAGCACTGGCCACGAATCAATTTGAGTGACAAAGGGCAGATACATGTAGACTTTATCGCGATAGCGTTTGTCCTGTTCGATGGGGTTCCGTTCGACATAGATGGTACGCAGTGTCCCCTCGAAAGCGTTAAATTTGCGCACTTCAGCCCAATCGTTGATCTTGCCATCAGTAAGCCAAAATTCCTCGAGCTCTGGCATATTCGCCGAGTTGATGACATCTTCATTAATGGATTCGATTGGGTTGAAGCTCAAGTCCAGCAGATGAACGGAGTGCAGCGGAAGATTTTCAATCTTGCTGATTCCGTTCTCGGAAAGATAGACTTCTTTCAGCTGTGGGTTGCACCCTGCCTTGAATTCGTCTGGTTCGATGCTGAGGAGGCGATTTGCTTGGATACTGACCAGCTGCAGTTTGCTGAGGGTATTGAGTGCAGTTCCGATTCTCGTTATCTTGTTTTTGCCCAGCCATAGTTTCTGCAACGAGGTAAGATTGGAAAGCCCGGAGCCGATTTCACGAATGCGGTTTCCGCCCAGCTCCAACAGTTCCAGGTTCACCAGGGTGTCCAGTCCCTCAACAGCTTTTATCTTGTTCTCTACCAGGTACAGCTCTTTCAGCGTAGGGCCAAGTGATTCGAAACCGCGGATCTTTCTTATCTGATTGTAACTCAGGTCCAACTTTGTCAAGGAAGTGAAAGCGTGCGGAAGGGGTTGCTTTGCCAAAACGCCTGTGGTGGAATCGGGAATCATTGCCGAATCAAAGAAGTCGCGCACTCTTTTGATTTTGTTGTCGAAAAGATCCAGCTCGTTAAGTCGTGCAGCCAGATGCTGGGGAAAGGCAGTCAGTTCGTGAATAAGATTCTTACGCAGCGACAACACCGTGCACGCAGTCAGTTGGTTCAGATCCAATTCGTCGAGGGTGAACAGGCGAATGTTTGAAATTTCAATTTCGGTGCTTTTTGCGTTTATCCTCAATTTCTCTGAGGCGGCGGTGGTGCTGGCATCGTGTGCCGGAGGTACCTGCTGCGCTCCATCACTGTCGCTGCTAGACGACACATGCGCAGGTGCCGTTGAAGAAGCGGCGGCGGCTTTGAGTAGTTTCTCCCTCAAGCGAGCCTTTTTCTCCTCATCAAGGTTCCCGAACATAGTGTAAAAATATTAAAAGTAATTATGTTCGCCTTACCGTAATATAGGAAATAATATGAACTGCAGTTGGGGCAATGTTAGACGGTAAAGCAGAGAGTGAGAAAAGCGTGAGAAGTTGCGACAGCTCATAAGAGCTTGCACCCATCGGCTCGACGGAAGTCATTCGAAAATAAGAGAAAGAGAGCACGTACTACCACATCTCTTTTTGGAAAACCCTTAGCTGCGGTGGTTTCGTGCCGGTGGCATCTTGTGAAGGTAGTTACGCAGTTTGGCTTCTATTTGCACATTACAACTTCGTAACACTCACGATCCGTCATCATTCATTGCGGTTTAAGGCGCCTGCACGAACCGAGATGCAGCACCACCGCCCAAGAAGAAAAAGTTCAAAAGTTCTTGTAACGCGCAGGAAACTTGTTGAGTGCCCTCTTATCGCGCACCAGAACGTTTTCTTTTCTATTATCGACGAGTCGTTTGTTCCCTAACGCCTTAGATCATCAACAGAAGGACAACAAAGCAATCCGAATAGCGCGCAATAGAAACCACTGCTTTTTGCAGCGTTGGGCAGCTTGTAACGTTTGTTTCCCACTGCGAAAACACCACTCTCCCCCCCTCCCTCCCTTCCCAAGCACACTCCTGTACGTTTAGAGTCTCTCATTTACGTGGCAGAAAAGAGCAAATGTGTAACATTTCTTTCGATAATATTTTCTCGTTACGACTTTGTGCTCACGGGATGACGATCGCGGTGCGGTTGGATAATGTGTAAATGTTGCAGTTTTTTCATTGACGTTTTCTCTTGTATACTTGCAGTGCTAGTTAATTACTGTTCCGATCACGCATCGGCATCGCAGCCTTATGCAAGACTTTTACTAGTCAACTATGTAGCTGTTCGATTAGACGTTTTGACCACTGCGAAAAGTACAGTTATGTTCGACCCACAAATTAGGAAGGCACTCAAGGAGGTTGTTCGAGGCTTCGCTTAGAGGCAACGGAATATTGCTAAAGGAAAAAGCTAGGAACTGTTGTTTGGTCTATCACGATCAGATACATGTTCATCACACTAAATTGTATATTGTTTACCTACAATTGTCTCTTCACGTTCTGCTTCTTGCGTCTGCACGAACAATGCGGTTTTTTCCTTTAACCTTCTAAACTAGAATGAAAGCCTACCGGGAAATTTGTTGGTTGTTTTTTCTCTTCCGACTCTTTTTTTCTTGATCTCATGCGTGATTCATTGCGTGCTGTCTACCACTGTTAAAAAACAACGCTTTTCAAAGTCTATGCAGCTTTTACTTTATTTCCTAACGCTGGTATTTGTATAGTGTAACTGTTACTATTATCGGGTGTTTCCAACGTTTTTTTTCCCGCTTCAGCTCTCTCTTTTTCTAGGAGTAAAAAAGGATTTTTCTCCTAACGCTTTGCTTTCCTATTATTTTCTCTGATTGTTTTGTTTGGCTTTATGAAAAGCTCACAAATAATAAACCCTCGCCTCATATTATTATTATTATTATTATTAATGTTATTATTGTTATTGTTTTTATTATTATTATTACTGTTATTATTATTATTATTATTATTATTATTATTATTATTATTACTCTTCTTATTATCTATTATTGTTTATTTGTTGCTGATAGAAGCTCTTCACGTCTGACTGCATTTTCATCTTTTTATCCCTGATTGCCACTATCACTGGTATACCTTTTGTCAACAGTTCCCGGCTCTATTTGCAGCTCGTCGCTGTCAGGAAATATGTTTCTCATCACCTCTGCGACTTTCAATACGCTTCCGAATGTGCTTGGTAAATAAGCTCTTATTCTTTTAGCTATGTGGCGTGTGATCTCAAAAATAAAAAGGAAACAATGCAGACTTTGCAACTACAAAATCCGTTGTCTTGCAATATATTGCGGCCAGTTACGGTCGAATGTCTTTCTTTTCAATAAAGCACACTATCATCTTTTTGTTTGAAAAGAAAAGAGCAATACATTTTACCTTCAGGTTATGCTATCTCTTATAATGTTGCAGTGTATGGGTAACTTACAGTTCTATACTGGTTTCACCAGAATTCTACATCGTTACCAAAAGCGTCGGAAGCCTCCTTCATTGCCACGTTACTAAGCATCTTTGTTGACTCAATTTCCCTCTCTACTACCATTCGTTGACGTTCCCGGACTATGCAGCTCTTTTATTATTTAGTCCATTTGCCAACCTTTTTTTTTCGGAGCCTGCGAATGGAATGACCTAGCCTTGGAGCTTGCGAATAGAATGACCTAGCCTGAAGAATTATTCGTCCTACCTCTCTTTTCCCCTTTTCTTGTATTCTCTTTCTCAACTGCTAGAATTCAGCAGTTCTTCCGTTTTCTCGTTTTTCCCACCCGCCCAACCCTGAACTCCCCGCCCACCCAGCGGGGAAGCGTAAGGCGGGCTACCCACTTCGTAGAGTCTGTGGAATAGTTTTTTTTTCTTTGCATGTATTTAACTATTGATATTTACAGTGTGTTGTAAAACCAAGAAAGATAAATTTATGTAATTCTGACGTAAAGGTTTGCCTTTATGATAGGTGATGATTTGTAGGGTGTAGGTTATTCAATCTTTGCATTTCCTCACATCCGCGCTCATCGTGCGTCCCTTAAATGAATGTAGTAAAATATTTAGTGCTTGCAAGAGTGGGTCTACCGTGTGCGTCACAGAAGTCTTCGCTGCGATTCGTGTGTGGGCTTTTGTCTCCACAGCGATCTTTAATTTCGCTCTACCGATATCTACATGTGTGTATTTGTGTCCGCACCCAGCTCTTACCTCGTCACGCAAGCATGACCAGACACATACTCTCTTCTTCCCACGTTCTCCTCTCCTCCTGCTCTTCTTTCTGTCTTTTGTTTCAATCCCCGCTTTGTGCATCAGTCTAACGCGACTTCGTGTTCCACCTTCGCATCCAACCGCCCCTCAGCTTCTTTCTTCCCTCTTCTTCCGTTTTCTGTCATCATGGCCCGCTCTGCTGTTGCTCTGGTCGGTCTCGTGGCCTTTTTCGCCCTCCTCCTCGCGGCAGTGCCGGGTCGAGCCGACAGCATTATGGTGAATGTGCACACAGCCAACTGGCTGAACGCCTGGATTGCTGCCATCCCAAATTTGAAGATAATTTGGTTAAACCCGAACATCTGCGCCCGCTCCGGCATTGAGTGCAACGCTGAAACGAACACACTCAGCATCCACCTGGACAGCGTGACGTCGGCCGGCTTTAATTTCATTGGCACACTGCCGGAGGTGGCAGACGCCATCAACGGCAACCTTGTCCAGGTGACAAGTGTGTCGGTGAAGGGCAAGCCGCGCATCACGGGAACCATTCCCGCCTCGTGGTCGCGGCTCTCGAAACTGACATTGCTGGACCTGAGCCAGACGAAGCTCAGTGGTCAGATCCCGGACGCCCTCGGCAGTCTTGCGAACCTGGTCACGGCGGACTTCTCCAATTCGTACTTCTGCTACGGGATGCCGAACTGGAACGCGACTGGCATGCCCAGCCTCACGTCTGCCTTGTTCAAGAACAATAACATGCGCGGCACCTTCGCCTCGTCCTGGTCCACCTTCTCCTCCTCTCTGTCCCTCGACATCAGCGGCAACAAGCTATGCGGCTGCATGCCGCCTTCGTGGACCTCGTCGAACCTCGTCTCAGCGGCCAAAGCGATGAACCCCGCCTCGGTGAGCGGCTGCACGCAAGTGTGCACGGCGGACTCTCTTAACTACTGCCCGTTGCCTAACATCAAACCCAGCGCGGCCGCTGCGCAGGCAGCGACCTTGTCTGCCGTGTTTGTTGCCCTCGCCGCCACCATCGTGTCGTTCGTTTAATAGCACAGTAGAGACGTGCATTCCAGCCTGATCCTCCGAAAAGAAAAAGATGTGCCTATTGTCGTTTCTTGTTTCCTTCATTTTTCTATTTTTCGTGTGTCCAGCTACCCCCTTTCTCTCTTTTCTGGTGTTTATTGGTTTGTGCTTTTCTGTCTCTATCATTCGTAGAAGTTGTGTCCTTTTTTTTTTAAGCGTTAAGTAAAAAGAAAAAATGTATGACGCTTCCCTCATCGGCTTGCACGCTGCACTTAGTGCGTGTACGAAGGACTTGCAGCAAGACAAAAGTGGTTCTCTTTTGACGTCTCACTTTTCATCATCTTACCACCCGAGCGTTATTCTCGATGTAGGGTTTTTCAAATATCTTCCTTGCTTTTTTTTTAGCAAACTGAAAGGTTTATATGTGTAGCTGTGCTTCCAAGTGATTTTGTCTGTTTCTTGTCAATCACTTTTAGTGGTCCGCAAACAGTGAGCGGCTGAAGAATTATGATCTGGAAAGACTTGTGCGATCTGAAACACGAACTTTTCTGTTGGAAGAGTCTCTTCTTTCCTTCTTCGTTTGTTTACGACCTTTTCTTTACTATTATTCACACAACGCTCCACACACAATTCCAGTGACGAATAAAAACGAGCGGTCACGAAACTTGATTAACTTCAACCAACAATTTTCGCCACATACAAAAGTCAGGCAAAACACCTGTAGCGGGTTGTCTGCATTCCATTACTCTGATCCGGCTGGGTTGGGAAAGGCAAGAACAGAGTAGGCGTTGTATTATCGACATCTCCGCAAAAAAACAAGTGTGCAAAAACTACGCAAAAACTTTTTCATTAATATATCGATGTGTTAACGCGGCATCGAACAGCGCAATTGATGTGCAAATTTTTTTCTTTTCTCCACGTTTACTCTTTCCGGCTTCGCTGGTGAAAAAAAAACCCGCATGCATTACTTGATGGCAAGCCTTGACGCTGGTTCTTCAATCAGCAGGTTGGAAATGCCTTAGCGAATGTTTGCTTTGTCGAGTAGTGCCTATACTCTCATTAAGAGCTTATTCACCTCAACTTGGCCTGCCTTTTACTTTTTTCATGTGTCTAATTATTGAATGTCTTCCTTTTATTTTTTACGAGAGAAAATGCCTTTTTTCAGCGCTTAGGAAGAAAGCCTCGATATATACTAAAAATAAGACAGCAGTCCAAAAGGTATTTATGCTTCTCCTTGAGCGTCTACCGCGCTGGGCGAATCCGCCACCTACGCCTGCTTGTAGACATTCAACGTGTCCAGATAGTACGTCCATTGCCGACCGGCATATGCAACACGAAGGCACCGCTCCTACGCAGAGAGGCCAATAGCTCTCACGAAAAAGCACACATGAACCGTCCTTGGGTTTCTTCTTTTCTCCATGCACCGCCTTCCTGCTCCGTCACACTCGTGACCTACGGAAAACAAAACCCACATCTCTCGAACACACCTCTGCCTTCTATCGTTCTCTCCTTCTTGTTGGTAGTACAGGAACGCCAGTGGATCCACCACACCACCGAAATCATCACAGATGTCTTGTCCACCTTGTCCAAACATCACATTCCATCTCTAGTTCACGATCCCGATAAAGACTTGACCCATCATCGAAACAACACGCACCTTTTACCCTCCACAAAGTGCTACAACGAACCACCGCCACCAACAAAAACCAACAACCACATACAACCAACTAACAAAGAGAGACGCG
The DNA here is from genome assembly GCF_001293395.1 of Leptomonas pyrrhocoris. Taxonomy (NCBI): domain Eukaryota; phylum Euglenozoa; class Kinetoplastea; order Trypanosomatida; family Trypanosomatidae; genus Leptomonas; species Leptomonas pyrrhocoris. The sequence goes on along the minus strand of NW_015438393.1, from coordinate 89,117 downwards.
CTGCGCATGATGATTGACTGTAACATCACAGACTTTGAGTTCCCATGATACCATTTATTGTCGCCCCAGTCTGACCGCAGCGTGTGTGTGGACGTGTGGATGTGTGGACGTGCGGGTGCAGCGGCCGCAGCGGTGTGTGGAGATGATCGAAACCCAGGCTGATGTAAAGCCGTCGCAGATGGACTTTGAGTGGCGTACGCCGTGAAACCAAACCCGCCTCGTCTGACCACCTTGCTTTCGCTGCTGCTGGCTGCCCACCGGTGTGTGTGTGTGTGTGTGTGTGTGTGTCTGTATTGCTGCGTGCTTGCGCTCGCGCGCGTCCGCCTGCGTGACGGTGGGCGGGCGGCGGCGCGACGGCCCACTGGCCCCGTCACCTCGAAGGCGCCCGTGCCGCTTGTCGGTGCATGCTGGGCGTACGGCTTCGAGCTGCAGCGGCGCCGGTGCGCACACGTGTGTGTGAGCGCGCCCACCTCGTGTGGCGCGTGCCGCGCCGCGTGCGTGCCGGCGTCGCCACTGTGGGGGGCCACAGAGCAAGGGGTGCGCGCGCGGTGTGATGCTCGGTGCGTCTCGCACGTGCCTGACGCTCCGCCGCGCCGCGGTTCCCGTTACGCATATCCTGTGTGCGCTCCAGCCCCGTCGGGGCCATGACGAGTCTGCAACCAACCATGCGTTACACATCCCAAACATCACCAACCACATCAACATCAACCCAAGCCCTTACTGTAGTGCGCGTGCCGCAAACCACATAGGCACCGTGCATGAAACTGGAGGGCAAGATTACCTGCGAATGTGCCGTGCGTGTGTGCGAGGGATGACAGACAATTCGACAACAAAGCACAGTTTGACCTGATGCATCGCTGAACGACAACGTCCAATACATGAGCAATCTGCACTGACGCCCACGCACGCACGCGCGCCGCCGCGGCAGCAGCAGCAGCAGCAGCAGTACGATTAAACACGGACGCGCCTCGGCGTATTCACTCGGTGCCGGCGCTGTCCGCCAGTGTCGTACGAGATGCGACGAGCGGAAAAGGAAGGAGAGGGAAGGAGAAGGAGCAGCGGTGCTCGGCCTCGCTGGCCGCCGCCCCGCGCGCAGTCGCGCAGTGCGGTCAGGTAAAGTGGCGATGGTGCGACCCATCCGCGCCACTGGTTCAAACCGCACGAGAGAGTGAGAGAGAGGAGGAGGAGGATGAGGAGGAGGAGGAGTGTGTGAAGGGAGGTGCGGCGGGGCACACGAACGGCACGCACGCAGGATGCACAAAAATGATTCAGGCGTGTTCACGCATGCAACAGGAGCCCTGACTGAGACACTATCATGCACCACTCTGAGATGTGCTGCCGTGGCGTGTGCATAATGCGGGGAGGAAGGGAGAGCGGGAGACGCGCTGCGCATGATGATTGACTGTAACATCACAGACTTTGAGTTCCCATGATACCATTTATTGTCGCCCCAGTCTGACCGCAGCGTGTGTGTGGACGTGTGGATGTGTGGACGTGCGGGTGCAGCGGCCGCAGCGGTGTGTGGAGATGATCGAAACCCAGGCTGATGTAAAGCCGTCGCAGATGGACTTTGAGTGGCGTACGCCGTGAAACCAAACCCGCCTCGTCTGACCACCTTGCTTTCGCTGCTGCTGGCTGCCCACCGGTGTGTGTGTGTGTGTGTGTGTGTGTGTCTGTATTGCTGCGTGCTTGCGCTCGCGCGCGTCCGCCTGCGTGACGGTGGGCGGGCGGCGGCGCGACGGCCCACTGGCCCCGTCACCTCGAAGGCGCCCGTGCCGCTTGTCGGTGCATGCTGGGCGTACGGCTTCGAGCTGCAGCGGCGCCGGTGCGCACACGTGTGTGTGAGCGCGCCCACCTCGTGTGGCGCGTGCCGCGCCGCGTGCGTGCCGGCGTCGCCACTGTGGGGGGCCACAGAGCAAGGGGTGCGCGCGCGGTGTGATGCTCGGTGCGTCTCGCACGTGCCTGACGCTCCGCCGCGCCGCGGTTCCCGTTACGCATATCCTGTGTGCGCTCCAGCCCCGTCGGGGCCATGACGAGTCTGCAACCAACCATGCGTTACACATCCCAAACATCACCAACCACATCAACATCAACCCAAGCCCTTACTGTAGTGCGCGTGCCGCAAACCACATAGGCACCGTGCATGAAACTGGAGGGCAAGATTACCTGCGAATGTGCCGTGCGTGTGTGCGAGGGATGACAGACAATTCGACAACAAAGCACAGTTTGACCTGATGCATCGCTGAACGACAACGTCCAATACATGAGCAATCTGCACTGACGCCCACGCACGCACGCGCGCCGCCGCGGCAGCAGCAGCAGCAGCAGCAGTACGATTAAACACGGACGCGCCTCGGCGTATTCACTCGGTGCCGGCGCTGTCCGCCAGTGTCGTACGAGATGCGACGAGCGGAAAAGGAAGGAGAGGGAAGGAGAAGGAGCAGCGGTGCTCGGCCTCGCTGGCCGCCGCCCCGCGCGCAGTCGCGCAGTGCGGTCAGGTAAAGTGGCGATGGTGCGACCCATCCGCGCCACTGGTTCAAACCGCACGAGAGAGTGAGAGAGAGGAGGAGGAGGATGAGGAGGAGGAGGAGTGTGTGAAGGGAGGTGCGGCGGGGCACACGAACGGCACGCACGCAGGATGCACAAAAATGATTCAGGCGTGTTCACGCATGCAACAGGAGCCCTGACTGAGACACTATCATGCACCACTCTGAGATGTGCTGCCGTGGCGTGTGCATAATGCGGGGAGGAAGGGAGAGCGGGAGACGCGCTGCGCATGATGATTGACTGTAACATCACAGACTTTGAGTTCCCATGATACCATTTATTGTCGCCCCAGTCTGACCGCAGCGTGTGTGTGGACGTGTGGATGTGTGGACGTGCGGGTGCAGCGGCCGCAGCGGTGTGTGGAGATGATCGAAACCCAGGCTGATGTAAAGCCGTCGCAGATGGACTTTGAGTGGCGTACGCCGTGAAACCAAACCCGCCTCGTCTGACCACCTTGCTTTCGCTGCTGCTGGCTGCCCACCGGTGTGTGTGTGTGTGTGTGTGTGTGTGTCTGTATTGCTGCGTGCTTGCGCTCGCGCGCGTCCGCCTGCGTGACGGTGGGCGGGCGGCGGCGCGACGGCCCACTGGCCCCGTCACCTCGAAGGCGCCCGTGCCGCTTGTCGGTGCATGCTGGGCGTACGGCTTCGAGCTGCAGCGGCGCCGGTGCGCACACGTGTGTGTGAGCGCGCCCACCTCGTGTGGCGCGTGCCGCGCCGCGTGCGTGCCGGCGTCGCCACTGTGGGGGGCCACAGAGCAAGGGGTGCGCGCGCGGTGTGATGCTCGGTGCGTCTCGCACGTGCCTGACGCTCCGCCGCGCCGCGGTTCCCGTTACGCATATCCTGTGTGCGCTCCAGCCCCGTCGGGGCCATGACGAGTCTGCAACCAACCATGCGTTACACATCCCAAACATCACCAACCACATCAACATCAACCCAAGCCCTTACTGTAGTGCGCGTGCCGCAAACCACATAGGCACCGTGCATGAAACTGGAGGGCAAGATTACCTGCGAATGTGCCGTGCGTGTGTGCGAGGGATGACAGACAATTCGACAACAAAGCACAGTTTGACCTGATGCATCGCTGAACGACAACGTCCAATACATGAGCAATCTGCACTGACGCCCACGCACGCACGCGCGCCGCCGCGGCAGCAGCAGCAGCAGCAGCAGTACGATTAAACACGGACGCGCCTCGGCGTATTCACTCGGTGCCGGCGCTGTCCGCCAGTGTCGTACGAGATGCGACGAGCGGAAAAGGAAGGAGAGGGAAGGAGAAGGAGCAGCGGTGCTCGGCCTCGCTGGCCGCCGCCCCGCGCGCAGTCGCGCAGTGCGGTCAGGTAAAGTGGCGATGGTGCGACCCATCCGCGCCACTGGTTCAAACCGCACGAGAGAGTGAGAGAGAGGAGGAGGAGGATGAGGAGGAGGAGGAGTGTGTGAAGGGAGGTGCGGCGGGGCACACGAACGGCACGCACGCAGGATGCACAAAAATGATTCAGGCGTGTTCACGCATGCAACAGGAGCCCTGACTGAGACACTATCATGCACCACTCTGAGATGTGCTGCCGTGGCGTGTGCATAATGCGGGGAGGAAGGGAGAGCGGGAGACGCGCTGCGCATGATGATTGACTGTAACATCACAGACTTTGAGTTCCCATGATACCATTTATTGTCGCCCCAGTCTGACCGCAGCGTGTGTGTGGACGTGTGGATGTGTGGACGTGCGGGTGCAGCGGCCGCAGCGGTGTGTGGAGATGATCGAAACCCAGGCTGATGTAAAGCCGTCGCAGATGGACTTTGAGTGGCGTACGCCGTGAAACCAAACCCGCCTCGTCTGACCACCTTGCTTTCGCTGCTGCTGGCTGCCCACCGGTGTGTGTGTGTGTGTGTGTGTGTGTGTCTGTATTGCTGCGTGCTTGCGCTCGCGCGCGTCCGCCTGCGTGACGGTGGGCGGGCGGCGGCGCGACGGCCCACTGGCCCCGTCACCTCGAAGGCGCCCGTGCCGCTTGTCGGTGCATGCTGGGCGTACGGCTTCGAGCTGCAGCGGCGCCGGTGCGCACACGTGTGTGTGAGCGCGCCCACCTCGTGTGGCGCGTGCCGCGCCGCGTGCGTGCCGGCGTCGCCACTGTGGGGGGCCACAGAGCAAGGGGTGCGCGCGCGGTGTGATGCTCGGTGCGTCTCGCACGTGCCTGACGCTCCGCCGCGCCGCGGTTCCCGTTACGCATATCCTGTGTGCGCTCCAGCCCCGTCGGGGCCATGACGAGTCTGCAACCAACCATGCGTTACACATCCCAAACATCACCAACCACATCAACATCAACCCAAGCCCTTACTGTAGTGCGCGTGCCGCAAACCACATAGGCACCGTGCATGAAACTGGAGGGCAAGATTACCTGCGAATGTGCCGTGCGTGTGTGCGAGGGATGACAGACAATTCGACAACAAAGCACAGTTTGACCTGATGCATCGCTGAACGACAACGTCCAATACATGAGCAATCTGCACTGACGCCCACGCACGCACGCGCGCCGCCGCGGCAGCAGCAGCAGCAGCAGCAGTACGATTAAACACGGACGCGCCTCGGCGTATTCACTCGGTGCCGGCGCTGTCCGCCAGTGTCGTACGAGATGCGACGAGCGGAAAAGGAAGGAGAGGGAAGGAGAAGGAGCAGCGGTGCTCGGCCTCGCTGGCCGCCGCCCCGCGCGCAGTCGCGCAGTGCGGTCAGGTAAAGTGGCGATGGTGCGACCCATCCGCGCCACTGGTTCAAACCGCACGAGAGAGTGAGAGAGAGGAGGAGGAGGATGAGGAGGAGGAGGAGTGTGTGAAGGGAGGTGCGGCGGGGCACACGAACGGCACGCACGCAGGATGCACAAAAATGATTCAGGCGTGTTCACGCATGCAACAGGAGCCCTGACTGAGACACTATCATGCACCACTCTGAGATGTGCTGCCGTGGCGTGTGCATAATGCGGGGAGGAAGGGAGAGCGGGAGACGCGCTGCGCATGATGATTGACTGTAACATCACAGACTTTGAGTTCCCATGATACCATTTATTGTCGCCCCAGTCTGACCGCAGCGTGTGTGTGGACGTGTGGATGTGTGGACGTGCGGGTGCAGCGGCCGCAGCGGTGTGTGGAGATGATCGAAACCCAGGCTGATGTAAAGCCGTCGCAGATGGACTTTGAGTGGCGTACGCCGTGAAACCAAACCCGCCTCGTCTGACCACCTTGCTTTCGCTGCTGCTGGCTGCCCACCGGTGTGTGTGTGTGTGTGTGTGTGTGTGTCTGTATTGCTGCGTGCTTGCGCTCGCGCGCGTCCGCCTGCGTGACGGTGGGCGGGCGGCGGCGCGACGGCCCACTGGCCCCGTCACCTCGAAGGCGCCCGTGCCGCTTGTCGGTGCATGCTGGGCGTACGGCTTCGAGCTGCAGCGGCGCCGGTGCGCACACGTGTGTGTGAGCGCGCCCACCTCGTGTGGCGCGTGCCGCGCCGCGTGCGTGCCGGCGTCGCCACTGTGGGGGGCCACAGAGCAAGGGGTGCGCGCGCGGTGTGATGCTCGGTGCGTCTCGCACGTGCCTGACGCTCCGCCGCGCCGCGGTTCCCGTTACGCATATCCTGTGTGCGCTCCAGCCCCGTCGGGGCCATGACGAGTCTGCAACCAACCATGCGTTACACATCCCAAACATCACCAACCACATCAACATCAACCCAAGCCCTTACTGTAGTGCGCGTGCCGCAAACCACATAGGCACCGTGCATGAAACTGGAGGGCAAGATTACCTGCGAATTGCGACGAGCGTGTTAGGAGCAGGAGTTCTCATGGTTTCCATCTACGACCGGGAATGGGCCATGTTGCCCTGGTCTGGGAGGCGGCAGATCGTTTTTTTTGTTAGGATTCTGCAGTTTTTCCCGTCTGTATTCCTTCTTCCCTCCTTGAAATGCCTGGTGAACATCACAAATGCGTAGCGAGCAGAAGTAGTGTTGAGATCAGCAGATCTTCATTCGTATGTGTACTCACCCGTGCGATTTCCGAGGATGACGGCGTCTCTTAGCCGGGGATCTGAAGACGTTGACTCAACGCCTTGAGGCACAGGGCATCACGGAGGCGGCGCACAATGTCCTGGTGAAGGACGCCGTCGTTCGCCTCAGCAAGGGGTGTCAAGGACCGCCGTGTCGTATTTGGCAGAGCAGGCCGACTACCAGCTGTCCCCGTGGAAGATCGGCCTCCAGGAAGCGCAGAACTTCTGGGCAGATTGCCCGGACCTGACGGAGGACAAGATCAAGGAGAAATTTCTGCGCATGGCGAAGCATAAGCAATTGTCGCCGATGGTCGTATTGGTTTGCATGTATCTCTCCTCTTCAAGACGAAGAAGGAGGTTGGCAGAACGCGGATTTTGCAGCTCCTCTTTGCACCAAGCGATAGAATGGTCGAGTACCACAACTGGCACATCTATGAATGCTTGCTCCCGCAGGAACAGCGCTTCTTCGGCGAGCTCATCGCTCATTGCCCATTGCCTTTCTACCCCGGATTCGTTGAATCTGCGACGGTAGGTGCGGCTTGCCCGCGTTACGTTGATAGCTTTGTAGTTTCCCCTGGTTTCGTAGTTTTGTAGCTCCCTTGTTTTGTCGTTTCCTGTCTGTTTTCACCGGCTTCACCGCGGCATCTTCATTTCCTTTCGATTTGTTTCCCTTTTCTTTCCTTTGCTTCCGATCGTGCTGTCTGAGTGCTTTCCTGGTTGCGGACCGGTCCCTGGACGTTGCTGTCCTCTTGACAGGGAGCCGTGCTCCGGTGGCGATGCGTGGGCGACCGCGTGTCCCCGCGAACCATTGTGTCTTCTTCTGATTGTTTTGTGTCTTCACCCTACTTCTCTGTTTACGTATTATCTGGCAAATCGTATAACTACTACTATTTCTACTTCTACTTATCTTTCTACTTCTGTCTTCTGTATAACCCTGAAAACGCATTTATCTTTCCGTTTCTTTCCTTCTGTTTTCCGTTCTCATGACTTGGTGATGGGCGGGGGGGGGTTCGGTGGTTTCGAATGCCGTGGGGGTTTCCCCGCCCCAGGGGCCGCCCCGAAAAAGTCATCCGTGACAGGATTCGAACCTGCAACCCTCTGATCCGTAGTCAGATGCTCTTCCATTGAGCCACACGGACTTGTTGTAGAAAAGTACAGCGTCACAGACACGTATATAATCAAAACAGCCGGAGACGGCAAGCTGGTCCGCCAGGTGTTGAGCTCATACGGGTTGTTAAGCCGGAGCGTTGCTCTGTAACCTTCGGGGGCTTCTTAGGTGGAGCGGGGAGGACGTGGACCAGCAAGGGTGTTCTGCTGCGTTGACGCGGTGCTCTGCTTGGCTGTGTGTCGGTGCGGCGTGCCCCCCTGCAGAGGGGTGCTGCGCGTCCGCCGTTAAAGTAGGGGAAGAGGGTCAGGCCGGCAACGGAACAGCCCACCCCGCGCACGTCTGCCGTTGCAGAATCACACCGCGGAGCATGTCAGCACTTGAGCCCCACGCGTCGTCGCAAAGCCTTTTTTTGGCGGTTTTTTCGACCGCTCTTTTGCAGGGCACAGCTGTGGCGAGAGAAGAGTGGGAGGCGCAAAGGAAGAAGCAGAAGTGCAGGGTGTGCGTTGGTGTTTGAAGCACGCCGCAGCGTCTGTGCGGCTGAGGGGGACACCGTCTTCTCTTCCAACGTCCAATCGAGTGTGTGCGCGCTTACTCTATTTCCGCTTCTGCTATCCTCTCACGGGTTCACCACCACCACTACTACTACTATTATTCTATATTATTTTCGATTGTTTGGGGGAGCGAAAGGGGCTTTAGTTTGGGCAAGAGGAGGAATAATCCATTCATTTTTCAACGTTACCGATATCAGAAGAACAAAAGAAAGAGCGGAAAGAGTGTCGTTAAAGGACGCTCATCGCTCATGTTTAATATAAAGAACCCGTTAAATGTGCGCACAGAGTAGTTAGCACCCACGGAAGCTGTAGCGATGAAGCCGGGACCAACACCGAAACAGAAACACCACTTCGATGCCGTCTCATGGAGATTTAGGTGGAGCCACGCGGTCGTGTCACTTCGTTGGGTCGCACTCGCCCAAAACAAAACAAAACCGCACGCGTTCCCGCAGCTACGCACCACGGCATGGATTGAACAACAGGTGTGACACGGTAAACCCCCTCCCCCTCTCCCTCTCTCCCCAACACGTCTGGGTGCAGCAACCGTGCAGGCTTCCTCCTCTTCGTAGGAGCATCTACAGAGGCACCGCGCTGTGGCGGGTCAGGAAGGACTTCACGACGCCCTCCACCGAGCCGGCGAACTCCTCCACTTCGACCGAGTCAGCGACGATGCGCGTGTGCGGCTGCACGTACTGCTTGCGCGGCTTGCGGCGCGCCATGACGATCTCGCGGTAGCGCACGTAGGTGTCGTTCACGGTCGTCATGTCGCGGTAGTACTCCCCGCCGCGCGTCGCGTTCGCCGCTGATTTGTTCACGTTCAGGTTCACCAGGAGATCGCCGATCGCCTTGCGGCCGTCCGTCGCGATGCGTTCGCGGTCGAGGGTGATGAGGAGGCCGTCCTTCTCATCCTCCGTGATGTGGACGATCGGGTTCGGCGCACGCGCGAGGGCCTCGAGAATGCAGAAGCGCGCCCGCATGTGGGCCTGCCGCCACTGCTGCGTCTCCGGGGTGTAGAACTCCAATCCGCACAGCCCGGCGCGCACCATGTTCAGCCAGCAAATGTAAATCGCGTCCTGCTGCTCCTGTGCCGTCGTGAGGTGGAAGATCTCCAAGAGCGCCGGCTGCAGACACAAGTACAGCGAGACGGCCTCGGCGCGACACTCCTCGTAGGAGCTGGCCATGCCGCCAAACACGCTGGAGTAGGTGTCGCCGGGCTTGTACCACGACGTGACCGGGTGGCCGCTGATGGGGTCGATCGTGTTCTTGTCGAAGTTGAGCCGGCCGTCGTCGTCCTCCGTCAGCAGCTTGCCAGTGCCGTGGCCGAGCAGCTCGTGGATGCCCACGTTCACCGACGTCGCCGCAAGCACGCTCGTCTTGTACACCTCCCAGTCGGCGTCCGTGATGTGGTTCACCTTCTCCTTGAAGGTAATTGCGCCCACCACGTTCGACAGGTACACATTCTTGAAGCCAACGTTCTGGCGAATGTCGTCGTAGTTCGGGATGTTGATGCCCGCCGGTATGCCACTGCTGGCGAAGCCAAGCACATCGAGACTGGTGAAGTCTGGGCTGGTGAAGACGTCCTTCTCGAAGGCCGCCCCCCACGGCAGCTGGGCAATGAACTTCTCAGCCTGTGCCACCAGGGCACCGTACATCTTCGACTGCTCCTTGTTCACGACGGCCACGAAGCCCTCCCACTCCGCCCGCACGCCGGACGGGTCGCGGTACGACTCGATGAAGCCGAGGTTTGTCTCCACGGTGGGGCCGACGTCCTTCACCCACTCCTTCTGACTCGCCTTGTGCGCGTCGACATCGCCGTGCAAGAAGTGCTCGATGTAGTGGTCCAGCATGCGCACCTCGATGTCGTTCTCCGCGTAGGCGCGCGCCTGGCGCAGCTCGCCCACGACGCGGGCCATCTCCTCCTTAAAGTCACCGAAGTGCATCGCCACGGCGCGGCCGTTGAAGGTCACCGCCGGGACCGTCTTCTCTTCCGCCGCCGCCACGCGGATCACCAGCGTGCCGTCGTCCTCTTTGAACACGCGCGTGTTGACGCCGTCGATCTTCTTCGAGGCGAGAAATTCATTCGCGACGAGGGCGTCCTCGCGGGTGATGTTCGGGCTGTAGTACCGCGTGCTGCCTTTGGGCGGGAAGTCCAGCGTCAATTTGCTCTCGTGCAGGTCGTAGATCGCGTCGAGCAGCGCGGCGTCCATCGTCGCGGCCGCGTCAGCACTCGCGACGATCTTCGCGAAGGTTTCCTTAGGCACGGCCGGGATGAACTTGCTGTCGCCGAAGGACATGTAGTTGCCCATGTTCGAGTACACCAACGCAAAGTACTCGAGGAACTGCTCGACCGCCTCCGCCGCCACGCCGGCGCTCGCCGTGTTCGCCCGCAGAGCCTCGAGGGGCTGGGCGCTGAGAAACTTGTAGAAGAAGCGAAGAAGGGGGAGCGACTCGGGACTGAGCTGCTGAGCCACGACAGGGGCGCCGCACCACCCGGCCATCATCATGTGGTGAGCGTAGTGCCGCTGCTTCGAGGTCAAGTCCTTGAAGGCGTTGGCGATGGCGAGGGTGCAGTACGGCACCGCACGAGGCGTGACGTAGAGCGATTTCTGGGACATAGGGGGCGCGCGCGTTCACGTATGGAAATGTATAGCAATAATAATAATACTAATAAAAGATGTTGAATGATGCAAACGACACGTCAGCAACTGGAAGAGGGGGAAAAGGAGTAACAACAGGAAAATGTGTGTTTTCGTCCTCTTGTGGCTTTCGATACGAGTCGCGAACTCACGTTGGAAGGCAAATCAGCAAAGCAAGAGCGTGGAGGTAAATATTCTTCTGTGCAACGTGAGCGGTATCAGCACCCCAACCAACCCACCAACCGTATCCCGCACCCCCAAAAAAGAGGAGAAGAGAGAAGAAGAGTAACGAAATCAAGACAGCAGAGAAGGTCACTGCGACCGTGCAGGATAGATACCATTCGCTTCCCCCCCCCCCCAGCACAATCGGGAGAGGAGGGGAGCGCAGGGAACAGGAAACGTGCTGCGAATACCGCGACGCTGCTCGACGCGGTGCATGTTTCTCCGGAGACTTCTTCCGTTAGCGTTCTGCAGATGTTGGGGAGAACAAAACAAACAAGCAAAAAGAATAGATAGTAAAGCGGCAACATGAAACACTGAAAAGAAATAATTGAAGTAAGGATGGCTGCGACGAATAACGCGGCTTCTACGGTGCGTGAGAACTGCGAAGCGAGGATATACACATACGTTATTGACCCCCCCCCCCACGACACACAGATCCGTGTAGCGGTGATGTAGGGGATGGTCAGTTGGGGGAAGGGGGCGAGGGAAAACCAAAAACATCGGCCTTAGCAGCGCTATCCGGGTAAAACTCTCACGCACGTGACAAACAACAGGAGCAGAGGAGAGAGAGAACAGCGGCGAACGTGCTAAACCGCGATCACGATAACGGTGACAAAACAAAAAACAAAGAACGCAACGACACTTCACTTTCACGTCGCTCTTTCTCTCTCCCTCTCTCCCTCCAATTCCTCTCCACTTCTACGTTTGTTTCTTCTGCCTTTATTTGTCTGACAGCACCTCCGCTTTCGCAACGTCCTCCGCTCCGGTCCAGTAGTGTCCCAACTCCAGGACAGTGGACCACAGCACGTTCGCGAGGTCCACCGTGGTGCCATCATGAATGTCCTGCCCGTCGTCGCTCTGCGTATGCCAGGACTGGGGGAACGGAGAAGGGATGAGATGCAGAACACGTTGTGTGTCGAGCCAGTGCAGGTGGTCGTCCTCCAGCACGGGATCGGCGCTAAGGCGGCGCAGTTGCGTGGCGCGCGTCGCTTCGAAGAAAATGTTCTCGTTCGTCGTCCGCAAGTACTCAGAGACGTCGAAGTCCGCCTTCGCTACCAAGTCAGCGCTCACGCTGTCGAACACCCGATAGGATGTGACCGAACCGATGCCGCTGTGCACTTCACGAAAGTCGGGCAAGGAAATGCGGTGCAACGTGAGCATCTCGTGCGGGGTGCCGTACATCAGCCACGGCCGCGGCAGCATTTCCAGCGTTGGGCGTGACGACGGGGCGGCCAACACCTTCGTCACGTGCTGCTTCGCCAAGGCGGCAACGGCGACGTCGACGGAGGTACCCAGCTGACGCAAGTACTGGGCCGTGGACGCGTTTTCTCCCGCCCCTGCTCCCGCGTTCGGCTCGCCCATCACCCGCCACAGCAGCTCCGCCGTGATGGCCGACGCGTCGCGAAACGCACGCCGCCGCTTCTCCGTCTCCCTCTGCGCGAGCGCGGCGTAGTAGATCCCGCTCTGCGTGGGGAAAAAGTTTGGAAAGTTCGTACCTGCCGGCCCCATGAGGTCGTAGAGGGCGAACAGGTCGACAGCGTCAAACAGCGACTGCGGACCACCGGAGTAGCGTGTTTGCGTTGCCGTCGTGAAGGCCCGCCACTGCTGCGCCAGGTGGCGAGAGCCGTAGGTGTGGTCGCTGCCTTCCCACTTCTTGAACGCCTCCTCCGCATCGAAGAGCACGATGGACAGCGCAGGCAGGTGCTGTGCCCAGTCCAACCACCGCCGCACGTCCACCTCTACCTCGTGTGCGTAGTTGTCCGTCGCGCCGGCGGCGCCGGTGGTGTGGTTGTCGCTGCCTACAGTGTAGGAGCGCGCGAAGAAGTACTGAAACAAAAGCGCGTGGTGCGCCGGGGAGAGCAGCCGTGCCAGCCGCGCGCGCACCTCCGCTGCGGTGGTGGATCTGCGAAACGTGGCGGTGAGTCCCGGCACCACGACGCCCTCGGCTACCACGCCGCCGGCGCCAACGCGCTCCTCCTTGTAGGACTCCGTCAGCGCCTCCGCCACGTCGGTCAGAACGGCGATGTTCTTGATGGTGCGCAGGAGGTACACCATCGGCACCGCCGAGTCGCACGCACCGAGGAAGCGGAAGGTGGCGCTACGCATCGAGTCCCAGTGCGCGGCGTACACGGCGTGCCGTATCGGCTGGCGGGAGACGGGATCGGCCACGGGGAAGGACAGCGGCGGCTTCAACGGAACGGGTTGCCCGGGGGTGTGGATCTCGACGACGGTTCCCGGTTTCCCGCGATGCAGGCTGGGTTGATAGAAGCTCAGCATCGGGTGCTCGCCACGGCCGATAAACCACTCCTGCACGTACATGCCCTCGGTATCGTTACGCGAGTACGTCTCAGCGGGGAACATATTTTGGCGTTGCGCGGGATCGACAGCGAGGGGGTTGCAGCGGCGGCCGACAAAGACGTCGTCGGGACGCGCCAGCGCTGCTCTCTTGCGGCGGAACTGCGACCCCCCAGGGAACTGGAACACCAAGTTTTGTAGATTCACCGAGGGGGAGAAGAACTGGCCTTCCACGGCGATGGGCACCGGGGCGGAGAAGTTGTCCCACACAAGCGACCAGCGCCAGCCGGCAACGCGATCTGTTTCGTGCGTGTTCTGCTCCTTCGCACCGGCGGCAGCCGCAGGAGCGAAGTCGGGCGCGGAGGGCCACGTCGACGCCGCTTTCTCCAACAATTCAACTCCCTTCTCGCTAAGATGCGGCGCGTTGCGGTAGCGGTGCTGCGCCGCGTCGTAATGGGCACGTCCAAGGCCTTCGTGCAGCAGGTGGTGCAGTAGCGGCTCCCGCCGCGTGCCACCAACGCGAGGGCCAAATCCGATAATACCGTTCAGAGCGGCGCGGTAGTAGCCCTGCTGCTGCTGCGGTGGGTAGAGAAAGGCGAGTAGATGGAACAGATCATGATCGGCGTTCGCGTCGTGTGCCGCAGCGGCGGAGGAGGTGTTTCCCCAGGCGTGCTGAAGCAGAACATCTTCCGCCGCGCCTGGAGATGCGGACTCGTGGGAAAACCACGCTTCGAGCGCTGACTTGGTGAGCGGCGGCAGCACGCGCTCCTCCAGGTCGAAGTACGACGTCAGAAACCGGTTCTGCCGCAGGCGTGGCACGGGCCCTCGTGTGCGCGGCGCGAAGCGCTTCAAGCTCGCACGCAGCTCTTGCACCTCCGCCGGCGGTGCGCTCTCGAGGAGCAAGATTTTTTTATCCGGTGGCGAGCCGTCGGAGACGCCGGTGAGGTGCAGGTACGCGGCAATTCTTTCGTTTTCAGCAATGACGAGGTGCACGCACAAGACAACGAGAAGGACGAGCAGCAACGCAATGAGAAGCAACAGAGCACAAATGAAGAAGCGGCGCGCGGGTGCGTTGCCGTAGCGCACCGCGCGGCGGAGAGAGAAGTGCGGGAAGCAGCGGCGTAGAACCCGTGCGAGGAGAGACGTGTTGCCGGCGCGCCGGCCCGACCGTGGCGGCTTCGCGTGGGAGGAGTGCATGTCAGCGCGTGTGTGCGTTAAACGAGCGACGTCGACGACGTCACAGAATGGTACGAGTGAGAGGACAGTCCCCTCAAATACGGTAAACGTCGACAGAATAGATGAGCGGAGTCGGTGCGACAGTTTTAAATACATAAACCTATTTGTGTGTGTGTGCGTTGTCTACTTCTATGATCTGGCGAGGGACGACAGAGGAGAGGGGCGGAGTTGGGGAAGGGGGGGGGGGAGGGATTTGGAGGTAGGCGGGGATGTGAGCGGAGAACTTCAAACCCGTTTCTTCTTCTTCACCGCATTGCCCGCCCTCCATAAAGAAGAGGGCGGACACCGGCAACAGAAACATAAACATGTAGAAAGGAAGGACGTCGTTCGTGGGAAACTCCTGCGCCAGACAATACATGAAAGATACAAGACCTTCTTCATCCACCGTGGAGGCAAGACGGTGGCACTGCGGTGTCGCAAAGCACTTAACGATGACGAAGGTGGGAATGACCCAACGCCGAGAAACAGTCTTCCATTATCTGTATTGTTGATCGACTGATAACGACGCTACACAGTGGCATGCCTTGTAAATCTAACTATTAAGTAACATAAGAGCATACGCTGCTGGACATATATATATATATTTTGGGGTTATTTTCCCATGCGAGGTGCACAAGGAAAATTCTTCGATTTACATCGATCTGCGTCACACAGCAAAGCAGAGACAAAGCCACTGCCTACTGCGGCTGCTCCGCGGCAGACGTCCATGACGGCGCCTCAAAAACACGTGAGGGGAGGAAGGGGCGAAGTGAGACCCTTCTCTCCTCCTCCAACCGCTTTAGCGAGCGCGGGAGCAAATGCAAAACAAGAACTATACATAACTATCCACAGCGCCAGGAGAGAAGAGGCGAGGATAGAACAAACAAATCCTCCCCCTTTTCTTTTTGGGTTTAAAAGGCAAAACACGCCCACACGAGAAGCGGAATCACCTTAAACACGGATCCTCTCACGCTCGCTCAAACACGCTGTAGATAAACTCGGCAATCTCGTCCACCTTCTCCAGCTGCAAGGCGGGGATGGTTCGCCAGCAGCCCACCTGCAGCACCTCCTCTTCCCCGCGTCGACTCGCACTCGTACTGGTGAAGTAACTCCCAGCAGTGGGCCGAGGGTGACTTTCGTGCTGCTGCGACGCGGCAGACCCGGCGGCCAGCGCGATCGGCTTTACCGCCTGCCCAGACACCACGAGTTCCATCCCGCTGTTCGTCGCTTGCAGCGAGGAGGTCACCACCGAGTCCTCCGTGGCCAACGTGTTTCCATGGCGTTCTTCGGCTGCGTCTTCTTCTTTCCCCTTTCCGCAGCTATCGATGGCGTTTACCGTTGACGCGCTCGGTTGTGGCCTCTCCACCCCGTCGCTGTCGCTCTCCGAGGCCGACTCGGGCGAACTGAACAGCGTACGAACGGTGGCCCCCGTCGTGCCCGTCAGCGTTGTAGGACCGCTCGACGTGACGCACGACGGGAAGGAGCTGTCGGACAGTACGCCTGCACGTTGCGTGCGGTTGTGCGGTTGCTGCTGCTGCGGCGGGTGGTGGTGGTGGTGGTGGTGGGGGGCGCGATTCGGATTACCGTTTAGCTTTGGGCTTCGCTGCTCCGAAGACTGCACGTCGTCCTGCTCCTCTCCCGCTGTGGCGGCTGCATCGTACGGAGGTTGCCGCACCGTAACCTGCTTTGACGCGCGCACCGTGGGCGGGGCGGAGGAGTTGTCCGTCGTCCGCGAAGGGCTGCAGTGCAGATCGAAGGAGACGGCACTGCTGGGCAGCATCGGCGAGACCGCCTCCATGTCGGCCAGCGCCCGCTCCACCTGCGACGGCGACTCCAACAGTGTCGGCATCCCAACAGAGGCCTCTGTTTGATTGACAGAGCTGCCGTTGCTGCTGCTGCCGCTGCGCTGCACGCCCGACGTGGACGACGGCAATCGAGAGGACGAAGACGAAGGAGAGGATGACGACCGACCAGACGCACGCCTCCCCTCGCCACTCCTGCCACCCTCCTGCCCACCACTGCCGCCGGTCCCACTCTGCCAGGAGACGGCCGGGCCGGATGCAGTTTTCGGCTGCGCCTGCACCGCGAACTGCTGCCGCTTCATCACCGCGGCGTTGCGACGCCAGTACTCGGCGATCGCCTGAAGCAGGGCGTCGTGGCGTGCGATGCGGGTCGACAGGGCGTCGATCTCCACCAACGTCTGCGCGTTCTCCGCTTCCCGGGCCGCTGCCGCTGCGCGTAGCTCCTCCAGCACGGCCAGCGCGTCGTTGCGTCGTTCCACCGCATCAGGCAGCGGCAACATCGTCACTACCGCTGCTGTCGTCGCAGCAGCAGTGGCGGTATTTGCAGGCGTGACGACCCACCTCCCTTTGGATACGACGCGCATCTTCTCCGGTTTACTCGTCAGCGTCGTTTTGCTGGTGTTTTGCGCCTTTGGCCCATGGGAGGCGTTGGTGAAGAGGGCGCTGCTGAAGGCCGCGGCGGCGGCGGACGAGGAGGTGGGGGCGGGGAGGGCAAACATCGTGTGCCGCACCGGCGGCGGCATCAGCGCCGGCGACGTCGCCGTCGTCTCCTCTCGCTCCTCCTCCTCCGCTGCTGCTTCTTTTGCGTCTCCCCGTACTCCTTCCGGCGGCTGCGTCGTCGGCGGGGCTCGGCGGAGCGTCGCGATGTCCTTCTCAAGCTGCACGTTCTCCAGCAAGACATGGGCAAGGGACTGCTGTAGAGCGTAGAGCGCGGCGGCGGCGGTGTCGGTGGCGTGGTAGGTGCGGTCGAGACTTCCCTGCGCCGCCTCACCCTCGCGGGCCACAGTCTTCACGAGACGCTCGAGTTCTGCGGTGGAAAGGGCCTCTCCGTGCACGCCGTGGTAGTGCGGGGGGAGCTCCACCGGGAGGGCCTGCAAACCCTTTGTGTGCCGCTTCGTTACTTTCGCGGGCTGCGACGTGGCGCGTGGGGCCGCTGCTGGGGGAGGAAGAGGTACAACACCGGCAGGGCGGCCACAATTTTTCCCTCCCGCACCACCAGCGTGCGGCACACGCGGGAGACGCCGCAGCGAGCTGGACGGCGCACCTTGCTGGGCGGCGTGTGGAGGCGTCGACGCTGAGTGGTGCGAGGGGGCGTCGGCAGGTGCTGCGGTGGTGGCGTCAGCGGGGTTTGCGGGTGACGCGCACCGGTGTAGCGCCGGCAGGCGTTGCGCCTGCTCTATGGTGGACCGGCATGGGTGCTGCGCGGGCTTGTGCAGGTCCCGACGGCCGCCCAGCGGGTCATCTCTTTCGCTGCTGCTCATCCTCTCCACCGCCTCCGACGTGGTGGACGCCGTGAGGTGCGATCGCGGCGGGGGGAACGCAGCGGAGTGGCTTCCGTCTCGGCTCGGCAGCGCTGCACCTTGGAGAGGACCGGGTTGGTCTCGCATGGGAGGGGCTCGTGCTGTGGTGGATGGGCTGATGCCGGACAGTTGTCCGTGATCGGCAGCCGTAGCGGCGGCGGTGGTGCGCTTGTCGATCAACTTCCGCCACGCTGTTGGGCTGCTGAGAGAGATGGAGATGCTGCCCTCGCCCGTGGTGCTGCCGGCTTCACCGGGGAGGAGAGAAGAGCTGTGGTGTAACGAGCGTTGCTGCTGGTGCTGCTGCTTTGGTTTTGCGGTGTGTGGGTGAAGATCCGGCGGGGGAAATATCGAGGAGTCAATGAGGCTGAGGCTTGACGCCTTCTCCCCTCGACGTCGACGCTGCTGCTGCTGCTGCTGCTGCTGCTGCTGGGATGGAAGATCTGCGGCGTTGCTCTGCAAAAAGCCTTCACGTGAGGATCGGCGTCTCCCGGGAGGTGACCACGACTGGTCCGGTTGCTGCGGTTGTTGCGGTGGCGATGCCGCCGCGGGAGCTGTCGGCAGCGGCGGCGTCGTCGCCGAGGCAAAGAAGTACTTCACACACAGCCGTGCCAGCGCCGTCGCCTCCTCCGCGTCCGCCGCGTCGCCATCGCATTTGGTGCCGGCCGCGCTGGGCACGGCGTTCGTGGCGTCTTGCTTCTCCGCGTCTCCGTCCGGGTGCGCGGCGGCGGCGGTGCGTTGCCGCGCACGTCGGAAGAGGTTCATCACCTCCTCCGGAATCGACGGAGGCGCCTCCGCGGCATCGACAGCTGCGGTCCCGTCTGCCTTGTCTTGCGTGGTGCGCGAGCTTTGCGTGCTGCTGCGATGGGCCGCTGCACCCGCCACACCCGGCGCTTCCGCCGTAGAAGTCGCCGCCGGCCTGCCGCGCTGCTTCGGCACCGCTGACTTCTTCGCGCGCTGCGACGCACGCTGACGGGCTTGCAGTTGCAGCAGCAGTTCACGCTCCGCACGGCGGAGGTCGTCCATGTCGAGGGCCAGGGCGGCGTCTTCCCGCGCATCACCGCCCAACCCGCGGCGGCGCAGGTGCGGGGAAAGCAGCGGCGCAGCAGCTCCCGCCGCGTCTGTCCCATCCGCGGTGTCAGCTTTTCCGCCTAGCGCGAGACCGCCCGACGCGACACGCGCGTACGCGTCGACGAGCTGCGTCAGCTGCGCTTCGTAGTCCTGCGCTAATTGATGAAAGCCGGCGGTCCACGCACGGCTCCGGTCAGCGAGGGAGGCTTGCGTGGATGCTGCCGTTCGTGCCGTGGCGGCAGCTGCCATTGCACTCGAAGGCGAGGAGAGCGTTGGCGAGGCGGACGAGGCGGCGGCGGCATCCGCTTCTCCGATGGCGCGGCCTGCATACGCGGGCCGCTGCGCTACTGCAAGTCCGTCCATTGTGACTCTGCAGAACGATACAGATGTGTAGAAGTAACAAGACGAGTAATAGGATTCGTACTAGAACGAAGCATAAAAGGTAAGAAAGAATTCCGTGTCGAACCGCGGTGCTTAAAAAAAACTATAAACATGAAAAACAACAACCCCGGCTGAAACAAACAACCAAACAAATAAATCGACAGGAGAGTTGCTGCGATGGAGCAGTTCGCCCGTCACGCGATGCGAGTGGTGGTGTGTGCGTGTGCGTGTGCGTGTGCAGCGGCCGGAAACAAATAGCGCGGCACCACAAACGAGCGCGGAGAGCTACAAAACATACGTATGTATAATTTTGAAGAGGAATGAAAACAAGAGAAGAGAAAGAAGAGGAGGTTGAAGTGCGCCAGGAATAGCATCCCCACCTAGAGGGCGACATGGTGGATGCGCGTGTCAGGCAGCCAGCCCGCCAGCTAGCAACAGCATCAGCAGCAGCATCAGCAGCAAAGTCATCAACACAAAAAGCGTTGCCTCCATCTCAGTAAAGCGGGGAAAAAAAAAAGAAGTAGCTGTAGATGGCGTCCACGAGAGCGAATGACAGGGAGGAGGAAGATGGGAGGCAAAGAGGCACCACCCGCGCGCCCGCCTGCACACGTGTTGAGGTGGAAGTTTATGAGAGGAACATCCGTAAAACCACACGAGGGTGGGAGAGAGAGAGAATCACCAACAACAAAGGAAAACACAGTAGCCCAGAAATTTGTAGGGAAAAAATGTAGCGGAAAGGTACAAAAGCACACGATCTCCTCTCACCAAAAAGAAAATGAATGAATAGTAATGATGAAAGAATCAGACGTGCAAAACAGCGTGCTCACACATCTGTCCGCGCGCACGGTCGTCTCCTCACGTGGGCTCGGTAAGCAGTTACACCAAACCTTGCTCCCTCTCCCTATATATATATATATATATATATATATATATA